>NC_089585.1:23910841-24210841 GCF_019320115.1 Miscanthus floridulus | reverse complement strand
AGTCCCGGCTTGGCGCCCAGGACTAAAGGGGGACCTTTAGTCCCGGTTGGAAACACCAATCGGGACTAAAGGGGGGTCTCCAGGGTTGGCGTTCAACGCCACGCGGCAGGACTTTTAGTCCCGGTTGGTGTTACCAACCGGGACTAAAGGTCCCTCTTTTTTTTTCCTTTTTCTGGTTTCTATTTTTGGTTTCTTTTTTCATTTAATGATTAGTTAGTTTTGATATTAAAATATATTTTCGAATACGCTGCTAATAGTAATATATAATAGTAATATATATGTGTACTTCGCACGCGTAAGTTTTCGTTTGAACTTTATACATAAATAACAAACGAATATACGCGTCCTTACTTTGTACACCATACTCTATATATATTACAAATGTTTGATATATAAATTGTTTAGGTCCTTAGGAATTCACTCCTCCAGATTTGGATTCCACGTTTCGTTCGGGTCATTGTAGAACTCGCCGTTGGGGTTGATGGCCTGGTCATTGAAAAATCCTGCTATAGTCTTTCGAATTGCTTTAAGTTGGTCAAGTCGTATGACTCTTTTCCTCAACCATTCAGTCTTCAATAAAAGTTAAAGGAAAAAGTATTAATATATATATATATATATATGTGTGTGTGTGTATTGCTCATGTAATTACTTATACAAATGAGAGCAATAAAGAAATTGTAAATATACGATCGAAATAATATGAAGAAAAAAGTATTTATATATGTACTTTGAGACGCTCTTCAGGAGTTCTCTTTGAGTACGCCATGATGAACTCGCAAACATAGTATCCGCAGTAGTTGTTACCCTGCTCCTGCCTTAGAACCCACTTTTACGAAAAAAAAATCAATTAGGGTGAATTGAAATCATCATATGGTGTTAATTGAATATAAATGTGTAGTTATAGTACTTACTTTGTGTGCGATTACATCTAGTGGCTCTTTGCAATGTTTCATTTTTTGTTCCTCAATTAACCTTTTCCAAACCCTGCTCCCAATAAAATAAAAAAATAATTTAACCTTTAATAATTGTTGAGAGATCGGCGCCGTTATATATATATATATATATATATATATATATATATATATATATATATATATATATATATATGTTGTTATAGAGAAACTAAATTAATTACCCTTGTATAATATCTATCATGTCTTGATATTTCGTTTGTGATTTTCTCAACGACTCTAAGATTTTCAATCTACTATTGGCCATATCGATGACCATCAATATCCAGTGATTGCTGCATAAACATATATATATATATATATATATGTGTGTGAGAGAGGTAACTAGCTAGTAAGGAAATATTGATGTCCCATATATATGATCGACATTAATTACTTATAATAACACTCACTTGAAGTTGTAGGAGAAGAGTATCTCCTTCTTGTCGCGTTGGTTCACTAAGAAATTCATGAGATTTCTCTCAGGTTCTGGCTTATAATCCTTCGGGGGGTTAGGGTGTTTGAATACGACATACGGATCAACGAACCCAACATCATTATCCTTTCTCTTTCTAAGTTCTGTCATCTCATATCTGCATACATGAAAATAGTGAATATATATTGTGAATATATAATAAAGAAATTGTAAATATAGTAGAAAATAATCACACTTATAGACAATAGCAGCTAACGAGACTTTTGTCGAGAGAGTCCAGGTGGCATAGTTGGTGTAATTCTGGAAGCTCGACATAGATAATGTCATTGCCACGGAAGTAATGGTGGTTTCTAATTCTGACAGAAATATAGATTTGTCCCGCAGCAGACGCCGACATGTACCGCTCGTTTAGCAGGTACATTTACGTACCCAGTTCATCTAATTTCTCTAGGTTGTATAGACTCTGGCCTGCTACAAACTTCTTGTATGGATCCACTTCCGGAGCAGATGGTCCTTCAGTGAGCACTTGGGCAAGGTTCAAACCAGTGTCGTGATAAAACTGAAGCAACGACTCATAGCCGCCTACCTCCTCCATTAAGTTTAAGTTTGAACCATATTCGTTAGGAACGACAAGGGGGGGATTGATTGTTGCGATTGTTGTCCGAGTTGTGCAACACCTTTCCCTACTGTCTTCTTTTTTTGCGCCGCCTCATATGACTTGGTGAGAGAGCGGTCATAGTCCGATATCGGTTGTTTCGCGGTGCTCTTAAGAGAATCCCGTTTTTTTTGTTCCACCTTCTTTCTTAGCTGATTCGGAGGTAGGTAGAAGTATGATTTCTCCGGGTTGTCCCTCGCTCGTTGTGCCTGTTTTACACCTTCAAAGAAATCATGCACATATTTTTGTACTGCATCCTTTAATTCCTGATCACTTTTCTCATAAGATAGTTTTTGGGGAACTGGATGAGTACTTGCTTTCTGCTTCTTTGCCGACGGGCGGGGCAACGGCTTCGTTTGTGGGGCGGACCTCTTAGGGGCTGGCTTCCTTAGAGGCGGGGGAGGTGTTGGAGACCGCCTTGGAGGCCGTGCAGACTTTGGAGGCGACGGAGGCGTTGGAGACCTCGGCGGAGGAGTTGTGGACTTCCTTGGAGGCGGCGGAGGAGTTGGAGATGGTGGGGATGCAGTAGTGCCTTCGAAGGCGTCATCATTGCCCTGAGCACTATGATGGTCGGGAGAAGCAACAACTGAACTTAGGTTGGCGGAGGCCCTGCTTTGTGAGTACAAAAAATAATGAGATATAAGTAAATGCTTATTATTAATCATGCCCATAGAAAATTATCAAAAAAATGTTTTGTTAACTTTTGTCCGCACCTAATGACTGCTGGCGGTGGAGCAGACGCCCCAGGGATAATGATGTAGCGCTTACGCCATAGTATATATGCCTTCTCTGCTTCTCCTAGAGTCTTCTCTCCACCACCTCCAGGAATGTCAAGAACTAGATCCTCATAACCTTTGCTAGGTTGCACATCGATGTCGTTGCCTCAGGTACACATCGATGTCGTTGTCAGGTTGCTTTGGGCCTTGGATGAGCGTCGACATCATAATAAACTTACGCTTCATGCATAACCAGCGAGGAAGGTTGTAGATACATAGAGTAACAGGCTAAGTGCTGTGACTACTGCTCTGCTCCCCGAAAGGATTCATACCATCCGTACTTAAAGCAAACCTTAAGTTTCTTGCGTCACTTGCAAACTCGGGGAATTCTCTATCGATTGCTCTCCACTGGGACCCATCAGCAGGGTGTCTCAACATATTGTCTACCTTATGGTCTTCTTTGTGCCATCGCAACAACTTTGCATGGTCTCTATTTCTAAAAAGACGTTTCAAGCGTGGTATTATAGGAGCATACCACATAACCTTGGCAGGGATTTTCTTCTTGGGACGTTCGCCCTCAACATCACCAGGGTTATCTCGCCTGATCTTATACCGCGACGCGTGACATACAGGGCATGCATCCAACTTCTCGTACTCTGTGCCACGGTAGAGGATGCAGTCATTAGGGCATGCATGTATCTTCTGGATTTCTAATCCTAAAGGACAGACTACCTGTTTTGCTTCGTACGTAGTGCTGGGCAATTCGTTATCCTTCGGAAGCATCTTCTTTTGGATTTTTAGCAACTCCGCGAATCCCTTGTCAGATACACCATTCTTTGCCTTCCATTGCAACAATTCCAATGTGGTACCTAACTTTTTCTGCCCCGCATCACAAGTTGGGTATAGCAATTTCTTGTGATCCTCTAGCATGCGGTCGAACTTGATCTTCTCCTTTTCACTTTCGCATTCTCTTTGTGCATCACGAATGGCCTGACCAAGATCGTCAGCGGGCTCCTCCTCTGCCCCCGCCTCTTCTTCAGCGGGTTTCTCCTTTGCCCCCACCTCTTCTTCAGCTTCCCCCATTGCAGTATCATTGAAGGCACCATATTCAGCAAAAATGTCATCATCGCCCCATTGTTCTTCTTCACCTTCTTCCATTAAAACTCTGGTTTCTCTGTACTTCGTCCAACAAATATAGTTTGCCATGAAACCCGACTTGAACAAGTGTGAATGAAGAGTCTTTGAGTTAGCATATTCCATCGTATTCTTACATACGGCACATGGGCAGCACATGAAACCATCGCGTTTGTTTGCCTCGGCCGCACGTAACAAAGAATGCACGCCGTCCATGAACTCTTGTGAGCGACGATCAGCATTGTACATCCAATGCCGACTCATCTGCATTACATGACATAAATACCATATTAAAACCTAGAACATAATTAGTTAACTATACAACATGCATACCACCACAAAAGCTATAAATTTAAGAAAGCCTCGCTACAATGTAGACAATCCCAACTACCACTATAAACACTAAAGCTAAAATGCACTTTAGCAGAACAAGGATTTCACGACCAATCTCAACTAAAACAAACAGATCTCCCGTTTGTTCAACATCTTTGGGCTTCTTTGGCTGGATCACTGCATCATTAGCCACCATATCTGCCTGTTGTGCAAGATATTTTTGCACGAGTTCAACATATTCTTCCTCCCAGTAGAAGCATAAACATCCAGGGCCATCCCACTGAAATTAAAACATAAATTAGAACTTTAATCACAACCATCATGAAAATAGGTATAAACTAACCATAGTCATTAAATACGATAAAATAACTCACATTGCGATCCGGACACTTGTAGAAAATGCGACCCTTGTTCGGACCCTCCTTCTTCACTCGGTACTCCATCACAATCTTCGTCTTATCACAACACTTGCCGCATGCAATGAGTGGGAGGCCCGGCCTAAGTCGCTTTGGGAACCCATGAGAGGCCGAGGACCCGGAAGCAGTTGCTATCTAGTCTCTATACTCATTTTTTAATACACTATAAATTTCTCATTTTATAATCAAATAAAATTAAAAAAAACTCTAAAATTCTCTATATCTCTAAACAATGAAGTGTGCTATGCATGCTACAAATGAACGGTGAATACTAGTTTTTAATAGCTACTTTAACCTTCCTTAATGTAAATATGCAAACTTTAAGTGATTTTGAGCTCAAATTGCTTACAAATGAAAAAACCACAATAAAGAACCATATATATATATATATAATTATATATAGTGAACAAAATGAGATAAGACAATGATGAAACATGAGAGTTTGAAGTTGGTAACCTTTAGAATCGAAGAATCGACGGAGGAATCGAAGAAATCGACGGAGAATCGAAGAAGAATGGATGGAAGAGCGAGAACACTGAGCTCTCAGGCGGGCTCGGGGAGGAAGAAGCCGGCCGGTATATATAGGGTGGACCTTTAGTCCCGGTTGGTGGACCCGACCGGGACTAAAGGTATGTTTTCAGCCACAGGCCACGCCACCAGCCGGGACAAGAGATTTACTCCCGGTTGGATCCACCAACCGGGAGTAAAGGTCGACCTTTAGTCCCGGTTGGTGTATCCAACCGGGACTAAAGGTCCCTTGCCACAACGACCTGGCGCAGGAGCCGTTGGGCAGGGACTTTTAGTTCCGGTTGGATCCACCAACCGGGACTAAAGGTCTCTCTAGTCCCGGGCGCAAAAAATGCCGGGACTAGAGCCTGATTTGGCCCTTGGATCAAAGGTCTGTTCTCTACTAGTGGGTCCAAGATTAAGATTTACTCCTCTGTCCACAAAAAAATTGCAATTCTCGCTTTTCGAGAAGTCAAGCAATTTGTACTTCGACCAAAATTATATGAAAAAAGTATTAACATTGATGATACAAAATTAGTATTATTGATTAGTTATAGCATATATTTTTATAATAAATTTATTTGGAGTTATAAATGCTAATAATATTTACTATAAATTTGGTCAAACTTGAGTAAACTTGACCCGCACGAATCCCATAATTATATTCTTTTGTGGACATAGCAAGTAGAAGAGGTTAGAATTTCAGTCATCGTCCGGAAACACTTGTGATTCTCTTCTCTGTACTGATTACTGGACTGAACCAACTGCTCAACGTCTTACTCCTAGTCCTAGCCCTACCTGACGACGATGGTTGTCACCCTATTCGCTTGATCGTTTTTGTGGTTTATAAGTCCGCTGATGCTGTTTTGTTGTGATATAAAAATATTGTATCATGGCTGATAAGCATGGCTGATACGATCAAGCGAACATGGTGTGTGCTTACCGTCGGTGCAAGCAGGAGGTGAAATGTAGCACAGCACAGCTGCAGTAGCACATATCACTTGGATCGGGGTGGGCCCGTTGGATCCAGATTCAGTGACTTTGCTTGAGCAAGTCACGTTGTAACTTTCGCATCATCTCCTCCGTCCATTTTACATCCGATGGCACTAGGTGATTCCAACGAGAAATCACAGTGCAGAGAGCCCAGACTTGGCATTTTTCGCCTAGGCCGGTGATGCTCGCTGACCAGCGCTCTCCCTCGCGCACCGTGCAGCCCCGTTCAACTCGTCGACGCCGGAAGCAGCGTCTCCTCAGGCGCCTACATGGGCGCTCTCGTCGGGCTCTGCGTCCCTCGCTGGCTCGTCGTCGTCCCGCCCGTGCGACGTTGCAGGTCGCCAAGTTGCTGCACGCCATCGTCTGCGACGTCGCAGGGCAGGGTCGGTGCGCTGGGCCGCGCGCGGCTCGCGACCACGGCGGCGCGCGGGCGAGGGGTGACACGCGGCTGGCTGGGCCATGGGCCACGTCATGGCGGCGGCACCGAGCAGGTCCCCAGGCGCGACGCAAATGGCCTGCAGTGGTGGGGTGAGAGGGCGGCGACGAGGAAGGGGCCATGGGAGGCGGGGCAGAGCCGGCTGCGCCGGGTGGCGGTAGGGTAGGGTCAGCGGGCGGGGTCAGGGGCGACGCGTGGCTGGCTGGACCACGGCATGGCGGCGGCGGCGCCGAGCAGGTCCCCCGGCGCCACGACGGTGCGGTGGTACAACACGAGGCACGGGAGTGCGACGGCCGCCAGGAACATCAGCGACTTGGCCGCCCTCCGTACCTCCGCGCCCGCGTCGCCGTGACCCTGCTGCTGCTGGAGGTGGTCAGGAGCGGCGGCGCGCGTCACGGACAGCGGCGGCGGCGGCGGCGCGGCCATGTGCGCGCGCGTGAGAAAGTCAGCACGGCTAGGATCCGGGTGCCAGCGAACGCGCGTCACGGGCAGCGGCGGCGGCGCGGCCATGTGCGCGCGTGTGAGAAAGTCAGCCCGGCCAAGATCCAAGCGTCGGCGAACGCACGGGTTGGGAACGTTGCGAGGGCACCAACGAGGCCTACCGGCGCCGCTGCCGCAGTCACGACTGTCAACTCTGGCGCGTGGTCCAGTATCGCTCTTCCAGCACAGGATGGCGGTGGTGGTGCGGCGCAGGAGGGCTGCAACAACGCAGCGCGTGGTGCCGGACGGCTGCAGCGTCACGGCGCGGCACGCGGTGTAGGACTTGGGCAATGGAGACACAAGGTGCGGGAGGGCAGCGGGCGGCGGCTGTAGCGGCTCATCGTAGGGGGCTCGGCGTGAAAAGGTGAGGCAAGTTTCTTTGAGCCGTCGGATGTTGCTTGGACGTCGGATACATGCCCGAAAGTTACGTTGTGACTTGCAAGAGCAACGTTACCGAATCTCAGGGCCCGTTTGTTTCCGCTTATAAGCGACTTGTCGATGGAAATAAGCGAGAATCCCGCCAAACGCTTTGCTTATTTTCACCGATTCTCACATATGTGGTAAGCCGCTTCAGAGATTTGAACTACGAGAAGTGAAAAGCGAGAAGCGGGAAAATCTTCGCTTAGATTATAATCCAAGCGTGGCTAGGAGAAGTGGAAACAAATGGACCCTCAGTCCGTTAGGGAGATCACGGTTGGTGTGGTGGAGATGGCTGCAGCCTGCCTACCAGGCTGGACCTGCGGCAAGATTAGGGGTATTTGGTTTCACCTTCTAAACTAAATGCTCAGGTTGAGATTATTTAGTCGATGATGTATGAAGTATTAAATATAGATTATTTACGAAACTAAATGCACAGATTGAGATTGTTTTACGAGACGAATTTTTTAAGCCTAATTAGTCCATGATTTGACAATGCGGTGCTACATTACCATGTGCTGATAATGGATTAATTAGGCTTAATAAATCCGTCTCGTGGATTACTGATAAATTATATAATTTGTTTTTTATTAGTATCCGAACACCTCATGATACACCTCCATGTGACGCCTTTAGACCCCTAACGAGGAAATGGACAAAAACACCCACCCAGCCATGTCTGATGTCTCCACCCAGCGCAGCCCGGCAAATCGGCAACGCCTACGACGACTCTACGCTAAACACTTTTCACATGTTTATTAATCATCAATCAGTGCCATCTACTCGATTCTTAGAGACGTCATCCTTTTCTCCAAACCCTACTTCTATAAACGGACCGTCCATCACAAATCAGTTTAAAGAGGTGGTTGGTGCTTCGATCCAACTCTAGAAAACCATTCTGAATTCGAAAATTTGACTGCCCCTTAAAAAAACAAATATGTACAGTAGTGGTGAGGCCATCAATTGCTTTCACCATCTCCGATTCTTTGTTGCGTATTAACGATATATGATGACACACAGCTTGACATTCCATATCCGTGCTGGTACGGATTTTGTATGCTCTCTCGTCGTCTATACAAACGCGGGTGCACAGTGGTGGTTGTCCAGTCCCAGCAAGCAGCGACTAGCTAATTATGCTGTGCGGTTGACACGGCACAAACAAGAGCCTCCATGGCCAATCAGAAGGTGAATCGGACTATTTTTTTTAAGTCTCGTATTCTTTTTGAGAGAGAAAAAAGGGTGATATTCCTGGTTCACGTACCACACTGGTGAGTGGTAATATAGAAAGATGTGTGCAACCGAAAACATATATAGGGAAACGATAACTCGCTGTAGCATCGAATGTCAGCGCGATACGTACTGCATGGGAACCGAACGACCAACAGAAAACACCACGACAATTATTTATCACAAAGGTAATAGCCGAAACACTGACGGTTGTGAAATAGCACTGTACATAGGAACGGCCAATTGAAAAGACCCCGATATCATGGCCGGATTGACGAAACAAAACAGGCTCCAAACAAAAGGACAAGAGCTTTAGTGGGGTACTGGGGTGGATGCTCTTATAGCTATGTAGTTGATGCCCCATATTGTCCTTCTTTTATATGTATTTTTTTCTACATTCAAATATATAAAGAAAGTTTGATTCGTTTGCACTGAACGATGCAAAAGGCCAAAAGTTTTTTTTATCCAAAAAATAAGAAGACCGACGTTTCACAAGTCACATAGTATGTGATAATCTCTCTGTACCAACAATAGAAAATATTTAGAGTGCCAGAGTTTTTAGATATTAGTGGTTGCTCAAAAATCAACATCATCTCATCAACCATTCAGATATTAATTAATGGATGCAATTTTTGCCCACTAATAATGTATATAATCTAACCAATAAATGTTTGTGGAAATCGATAGAGTTCAGGAGCCCCCATCCAAGAATTTTTTCCATGGCTGCCTGGGGGAGGAGAGGGTGAAGGTTGAAGATGATGACCTCACCTTCCTGAACTTTTATCCTAGATCCGTCATCGGGTAGAGTTTAACTTCTTTGAAAAAAATGCGCTTTGTCTTCATAGATAAAGGGCAGACATACTTGTAAGACAACTTCTATTTAAAGCATAGAGTCAAACATTGTAGCTGGACTGCAGGATTGGTGGGTTGATCCTCAGAATTTTAACGTCGATAAAACATGCACAACCGTATAATAGGAGTGGAAAAAATGAAGAAAAAAGAAAGACAAAAATAACTTTAAGCTAAGAAAAAAAATATTAGTGATGGATATATGGCAGGGCCAGTATATTTGTATTCTTTCCCAGAAAAAAAAACTCCGGAAAAGAAGGCGTTCCCGATTTTTGGTTTTCGCTTTCAACCGTAAAGTTTGAGGTCGCTGGAGGTTCCGTCGTATTGGAAATCCTCGTGGCCTGCCTCCTACGACGTCGACTACCATGGTCCCATGTATTTCTGGCTCTGCATGCATGGAATACGTGCCTTTTTGTCAATTTGTCGGAGTGCAAATTCGAACGGAAAAATGAAAGTGACCCCCTTTTGTATTTGAGACTTTTCCCTGTGTGCCCTTATAAAAGATCGTAATTCCCTGTGTGCCCCTGAAAAAATTTAGCGGTCTTCAGCGCCACTACTCCAACTTTTTCGTGTCATCCATGCCACTTCCGTCAGTTTGGGCTCTAACGCCGTTAAACTGCAGGTGTGAAAAGACGAAAATGCCCTTAAGTTCAAATATGTTATTAATTTTTTTGAGCATCTTAACGACTTCAAATAAAAAAACTCAAAACTAGAAAGTTGTAGATCTCGTCGAGATCTATAATTTTCATATAAATTTTTTTTTTCATTTAATTTCGCAAAAAAATATGATTTGATATGATTAATATATCTTAGAAAAATCATATTATTTTTTTTGCGAAATTAAATGAAAAAAAAAAATTATATGAAAATTATAGATCTCGACGAGATCTACAACTTTCTAGTTTTGAGTTTTTTCATTTGAAGTCGTTAAGATGCTCAAAAAAAATTAATAACATATTTGAACTTAAGGGCATTTTCGTCTTTTCACACCTGCAGTTTAACGGCGTTAGAGCCCAAACTGACGGAAGTGGCATGGATGACACGAAAAAGTTGAAGTAGTGGCGCTGAAGACCGCTGAATTTTTTCAGGGGCACACAGGGAATTACGATCTTTTATAAGGGCACACAGGGAAAAGTCTCTTTGTATTTTCTTGTCGTCTAGCACGAATAAACGGAAACAGCCTCATAACTCGCGAGTTCACTCGACGAGGTCCCCGCGGCGCTTGTTTCTCCTTTTGCACTCCATTTCGGAGAATTCTTTTATTTTTCTTCAAACAAAAAAAAAGGAAAAAATTTTAAGAGTACAAAAAAAATCTCCAATACGGGCCGTAACTAAAAGGTAAAGCACACTCGCAATGTTGGGCTGTGTATCGAGCATTGCCGTTTGGGCCCATGGCGCTGCGTTCCATCCGTTGGGCCCGTCGTGACGTCCGCTGGCTGCTTCGTGAGGCGAGGCAACACATGGTCTCATGGCGACAAAAGCAATTGCCAATTGGCTTTTCAGCTCAAATAGTTGCAATAAAGATGCCGCGTGACCAACCTTTGGATGATCAGTTGAAACTGAATGAACCACCCTGCAGAACAGCCAAGTTCCATTGCTGTCAACGAATGCCGAATGGCAGCAAAGTGATGATGTGCAGACAGCCTAGGTTGCTCTCACGGGCTTTGCTCGAGGCAGCGAAAGGGCAAGCCGAAAGGTCGGATGAGGAAGGAGTTGGCCGGCCTCAAGCTCCGGTGAATTGGCACCTGAAATCTTCCACGCATACAATGCAGCGTTTCAAATCAAATCAAATCAACCAACCATCGAGTGACAGGGACTCGTCCGCCAGTCGGCGCAATCTGTTCCAGTGTCGGGCGACGACTTCGACTTGTTTTGTGCGGTTCACAAGGGAGCAGGAGCCTGTTGTGGAGCCAGAAGCTGGAGTCGCGATCCACGAGTAAAATGTGTGTGTGGTAAGCATCGATTCCATGGCTCACCTGCCGTATATAGTAATAGTACCATGGATGCCCACGGGTGGTTGTGAGGAGAGGCTTCACGGAATACGTATGTGTCCTTGTTTCCTCTCAAATTCGAATAGAAAAATGGCATTGGCAACTTTGGAATGAAAAAACAAGTCGACCATTGTTGGGGCAGCACAAGTCGACCTACCTACCTAGTGCATGCCCTACATACTGCCCCAGCGGCCTAGCTAGTTCGTGGTGATGGTGGATCGATCGTCCTGGAAGCTAGAGCTAGAGGAAACACGAAACGGACGAAGGTGGTGGTCACTGCGCCAAATTCTTACAGCAAGAACGGGGGCATTTTCTGCACTGCATCGAGCGGGACGACTACAACAGCAAAGCACCACCATGGCTTTTCCTGGTGCGAGCGGCTCCGCCGCAGGGTATAATCTCCTTCACCCTCTTCTGAATTTCATTATCAATATTATGATGTTCCTAGGCAATACTGCTTTCATATTCAACATGCTCTGTTTGGTTGATTTGGATGATTATGCTAGTACTGGTTTTCTGGTTCCTTTTAATTTTGTGATCATCATGATCTTGATATTTGAGAACACATCTTTTATATTTGTGATCATGTCTGTGATGCTTCAGCTATGTAAAACGATCATGTCTGTGATGCTTCAGCTATGTAAAACAATGTTTCACATATGTTTCAGCTCTATAATTTGTCTTATCATCATGTTAACATTTGTCATGAATTGTTTCTGTCTTTTTATTCATGACTTCACTCTCCTTTTTATTGCGTTATTTTTATGGATTAAAATAAATATGAAAATGCCTTATTTTTCAACACAACCGTATAATAGGAGTGGAAAAAATGAAGAAAAAAGAAAGACAAAAATAACTTTAAGCTAAGAAAAAAAATATTAGTGATGGATATATGGCAGGGCCAGTATATTTGTATTCTTTCCCAGAAAAAAAAAACTCCGGAAAAGAAGGCGTTCCCGATTTTTGGTTTTCGCTTTCAACCGTAAAGTTTGAGGTCGCTGGAGGTTCCGTCGTATTGGAAATCCTCGTGGCCTGCCTCCTACGACGTCGACTACCATGGTCCCATGTATTTCTGGCTCTGCATGCATGGAATACGTGCCTTTTTGTCAATTTGTCGGAGTGCAAATTCGAACGGAAAAATGAAAGTGACCCCCTTTTGTATTTTCTTGTCGTCTAGCACGAATAAACGGAAACAGCCTCATAACTCGCGAGTTCACTCGACGAGGTCCCCGCGGCGCTTGTTTCTCCTTTTGCACTCCATTTCGGAGAATTCTTTTATTTTTCTTCAAACAAAAAAAAAGGAAAAAATTTTAAGAGTACAAAAAAAATCTCCAATACGGGCCGTAACTAAAAGGTAAAGCACACTCGCAATGTTGGGCTGTGTATCGAGCATTGCCGTTTGGGCCCATGGCGCTGCGTTCCATCCGTTGGGCCCGTCGTGACGTCCGCTGGCTGCTTCGTGAGGCGAGGCAACACATGGTCTCATGGCGACAAAAGCAATTGCCAATTGGCTTTTCAGCTCAAATAGTTGCAATAAAGATGCCGCGTGACCAACCTTTGGATGATCAGTTGAAACTGAATGAACAACCTTGCAGAACAGCCAAGTTTCATTGCTGTCAACGAATGCCGAATGGCAGCAAAGTGATGATGTGCAGACAGCCTAGGTTGCTCTCACGGGCTTTGCTCGAGGCAGCGAAAGGGCAAGCCGAAAGGTCGGATGAGGAAGGAGTTGGCCGGCCTCAAGCTCCGGTGAATTGGCACCTGAAATCTTCCACGCATACAATGCAGCGTTTCAAATCAAATCAAATCAAATCAACCAACCATCGAGTGACAGGGACTCGTCCGCCAGTCGGCGCAATCTGTAGACCGAGCTAGTGGGTGTATCACTGATTCACTGGCTCTGACTGCGATGAGGGATCGGGCTTGACAGAGGCCAGGCCACGATGCGCGCCCAGCCCAGCGGCCCAGGTGCTCCTGCAGCCTGCCGGTTTGGCTGCCAAACTGACCGGACCCGGACCTGCAGCAAGAGGAGGAAGCAGACAAAGCAGAGCCATCCTAACGTTGTCCATGTCCGCCCAATCATTCAATCGGTGCCCTACGATGGTGTTCCAGTGTCGGGCGACGACTTCGACTTGTTTTGTGCGGTTCACAAGGGAGCAGGAGCCTGTCGTGGAGCCAGAAGCTGGAATCGCGATCCACGAGTAAAATGTGTGTGTGATAAGCATCGATTCCATGGCTCACCTGCCGTATATAGTAAGTACCATGGATGCCCACGGGTGGTTGTGAGGAGAGGCTTCACGGAATACACGTGTGTCCTTGTTTCCTCTCAAATTCGAATAGAAAAATGACCATGGCAACTTTGAAATGAAAAAACAAGTCGACCTACCTACCTAGTGCATGCCCTACGTACTGCCCCAGCGGCCTAGCTAGTTCATGGTGATGGTGGATCGATCGTCGTGGAAGCTAGAGCTAGAGGAAACACGAAACGGACGAAGGTGGTGGTGGCATGGGCTTTGCTCGAGGCAACGAAAGGCGAAGCCGAAGCCCAAGCCCAAGCCCAAGAGGGACGTGGGACGGGTGAGGAATGGGGTGACCAAACTTGTGCACCGGTGGACTGGCACCATATGAAGTCACGAGTGGACTGCCACAGGCGGTGGACGAAGCCACGTATCAGCAGCCTGTCGCTTGCTCGTAAAGGATCGTCAATCGTGGATTATAAGCTAGATTGGTATTTTTCTCTTACACTAAATCAGCTCGTAGTAAATAATCCATGATGTCCATCATGTGGCTTTTCGCTCCACCTAGGCCTACAAACGGCATACTTATTCAATTCCAACATGTGCGTCGTTTCACTTTTTATCATAAATCAGACTTCTCTGATCTCGACAAAATTTCATAGAAAAATAAATTAGCATGTACGTATAACGTCAATTCGTTCCATTAAATCCACTTTGAAATATGTTTTGATAGCTTTGTTTAGTAATTGTAGTTTGTAGATGTCAATATTTTTTAGTCTAACAGTACAACTTAAGGATGATTACGTCTAAGAGTCTATGCTCTACAACGAGATCGATATAACATCCAAGGCGCCGAAGGACGTCACATTCCCATGGTCACTCCGTGTGTCACTCAAGGCAAGTATTTTTATTTGAAAACTAGCCCCGGTGGGAAATCGGTCTGTTCTTTGATTTTGAAATCAAAGGGATTGAGAGCGATTGAGGAGATTAAATCCCCTATAAGTTAACATTCCCTCAACCCCACTCAATCCTCTCCAATTCCTTTGATTCCCTTTGATTTCTAGCACAAACAAATAAGGCCTGAGTTGTCGCTCGGATCATAAAACAGTGTTGGACTTTGTTTTGTCACTACCTTAGATATATACTATCTCTATTCTAAATTATAAGTTGTTTTAGTTTTTTTCCTAGATATACATAGTTTTGATATGCAGTTAAATACATATTATCTCTATATATAAAATAAAATAAAAATATATTTATAAAAAATCAAAACATCTTATAACTTGTAATACAAGCGGACCAAATATACCTTTTTTTTAGCAAAAGCGGATCAAATCTCTAAATACGATTCCTGCACCAAAAGCGGGCACCCGATAGTGCCACGTCACCCGCTAACCCATCGACCGTTCGATCTGGCAAACAAGCGAAATCGACCGTCGGATCAGGGTCTTCGCGGGTCTCTACCTGTTACGCCGCAAAATCGGGCCATCGGGAATGCTCGCGAACCCGTGGACCGCGGACTCATCCCCTCCGCCTACGACTGCTGCACTCGTGGCCGTGACTACGGGGCGCCCCGGCGATCCCGGCATGGGTGGGGGCCCCAGAGGCACCGGCGATCCCGTCGTAGGCGGGGTGCGAGCGCAGCAGTCCCGCCAGCGACCCGGCCTGGTCCCGCGCGGGCGTGGCGGCTCTGGCCACCCCGGAGCCATCCCGGTAGGCGCAGGTACCGGCCACCACGCGTGGCCAGGCGGCCAGGGGCCATCGTAGCCTGGCTACGGGCGCGCCTCGACTCCTCGCCGCTTCTCCGCCATCGCCAGCGACCACGTCTGGCTACGGGCTGCAGGCCGAGGAAACACACGCAACGCAGCCCACCTCACCGCAAAGCTTCTGTGCGTGGCTGCCGCCACCGTAGCCCGGCTCCCGTGGGTCGTGTCGTGAAGCAAGCCTGCATTGGCGCACGGCCGTGGCTGGGTTTGCACAACGCCTATCGACGACAGTTCGTGGATGACCGGGGATGGTGCCAGTGCCAGCAGCTGTCGTGCACGCTGCCTGCTTGACGAAATGCCATTTGTGGGATTGGCCACGCTGCCATAGCAGGCATGCACCCCTATGGTCCTTCACCTAATAGATATGGAAAGCGACGAGGAGAAGGAGAGCATTGACGCCAACTACGTCTTGTTGTACCTTGAGACCTTCCCCAGCCGGTGGTGGACAACGACGATCCCTCTGAACAAGCATCTCTATAACACAGGTACGCAAACAACTGAAGGAAAGAAATGCATCAGAGTTGCCAGCTCAAACACTTCCGTTACTTCAATTCCAACATGCATATAACAATAAACTTCCTTGATTTACATGATATGGATTTGAGAAGCGGAAAATCAAAATGCTGGAATAAATGATGAATTTTTAGGCCAATCATACACAAATAAGGAGCTCATCGATAAAATATGTTTTTGATTGCATGATACTTTGCATATGTCAGTTTGTAAATTCCATTAACATCAATGTGTTATTATTCACTGAAAATTGTATCTTTTATTATGAATTGTGCGGCTGCTTGTCAATTAATTGTCAGACTGTCCAATGCGTTAATCACATTAATCTTATTATAATTTCAAAGTACATGTTGCTTTCAAGTTACTTTTCTTTACTGTGTATATGCTGAGCTACCGCTTGCTCCACACCTCAAGTATATTCTTGGATCTTAATTGTTTCAACTGCATTTTTTGTAAAATCCTAATTTGGTCATTGCAGAGTGCTCCCTCCTAATTCTAATTCCATGACCCTCTCGGCCTCTCTGTTTCTTTATTGCACTTGCAGAATCTTACATGTATTTTATAAGATAGAACTATAAGTGCAGGGCGAGCTTAGAAGCCTAATCCTGACCCTTAACCCACCACCAGTTTTGCTGCAATCGAATTGACAACTGCATTGTCGGCCGCCATCCTTAAGCCTACTGCTGATTTCAGAGGCTCCCGTGGGTGAGAGAGGAGTGTGGGAAACCAGAAGGTAAACAATCCTCATTCAACTTCTACTCTTGATCTATTTAATTGGGTTTATAAATAAGCCAGATTTCAGTTGCTTTAAACCATCGACAACCCCTTTGTTCTTAATTTACTTGGCTAGATCATCTAATTTGAGCCCTGAAAATCACTACCAGAAGTTGCAAATCATCCGCCTCCCCTCTATTCTTAAACTACTCAGCTAGAGCATCTATTTAGCCATGAACAAAACTAAATATATAGCAAGCACCAGCCACCAGTATGAAAAGTGAATAAAGGAAAAAAGAGGTGGGTGACACCATTGCTAACCTCTATACTGCACAAGCAGCATTGTTCTATCATTTCCTCCGAAATTGCTAGAAAATTTAGCTTTTTATTCAGATTACGTAGCTATTATGTATAGTATATTACCGAAAAGTGACAGCCACAGGATAACCGGATCAGAGCTAGCACATACCCCTTCACCGATACCTGACAGCAATACACCAGCACAGCATATTGGCCCATCAAGGCTGGGACTACCTTACTAGGCCGCCGTATACAACGAGGCTGCTCGATACCCTCAAAGGCTTGGGCCGTAATTACAGAAGAGAACATGGGCCGTCCAGTCACTCGTGGGTCTGGCGGAGAAGCTCCATGGCGCGGCGCAAGGCGCCACCGAAGCGGCGGACGTCGATGGTCACGTTCTGGCCCACCAGGTACGCCGCCCGCAGCGCCATCCACCCTTCCCTTCTCACCGCCGTGGGGTCCCTCAGCACGCGGTGGTCGCGCGGGTACCGCCTCGCCAGCGAGCTCTCCTCCACGGAGATGCCGTAGTGCACGTACCGGAGCCCCGCGTCGCGCGCGGGCGCGCCGAAGTCCTCCGCCGCCATCGCGTCCAGCCCGCCCAGCGGCACCACCTGCACCACCACGGCCCCCGCGGGGAGGAACACCAGGTTGGCCAGCCCGGCGCCGTGAACGCCCACCAGCACGTCGCACGAGTTCACCACCCGCGCGAACGACGGCAGGTCCGCGTGCCGCGCCGGCTCGCCCACCACCACCTCGAACCCGAGCGCGGTGGCGGCCCGCGCGATGGCGCCGGCGTTGGTGAACGCCCGGGTCGACTTCCGGGAGATGAGGAGCAGCCTGGGGCGGACGACGGAGGAACGGTTGCCGTCGCTGAGACGGATGGCCGTGTCCCGAGTCAGGCCGTAGGATCGTCGGGCGAGGAGGGTGAAGTCGGCCATGGAGTACTCCCCGGCGGTCCTCGCGGCGTCCACGCTCATCTCCTTGTGGAACTGGAGGCCTAGGATCACGTGGGGGTAGCAGAGCACGCCCCTGCTTCCCCTGCCCATGTCCACTACTGCGTGCCGGGACAGCCCACCGAGCAGCGGCCCGAACTTGTCGAGCCACCATGGCTGGGCGTCGCTGACGAGGAGGTGCACGTCGCCGCCGAACCGGCGCGTGGTGATGAACAGCGGGACAAGGACGTCGGTCAGGTCGTGGAACATGTTCCCCGCGTAGCCGCCGACAGAGAAGACGACCGCCGGTGCGGTGTGGCTGGCCGTGCATCGGGGAGCAGCGCCGGCGGTGTGATGCGACGACGCCACCGTCACCTCAGTGACGCGGGCGAGCGCGTGCGGGTCGTTCTTCCTGCCGTGCGGCTTCATCCTCCATGACTGACGCTTCGCCCACGGATGGTGAATGACGATCGTGGCATTGGGGAGGACGCGGACGTCGCCTTTCAGCTCGCACACGTCGGATCTCGAGCTCGAAAAGTCGCACAGCACTGGCCCTTTGATTCTGCCTGCAACATCATAGACAAAAGCTGAGTCTACTGGCCGATATTGTTCAAGCTTCTTCTGTTTGACCCTCGACCTCGAGCGAGTGAGGATCCAGGAGGTCAGATTGCTTGAATATATGCGTTAATGAATCATGAACTGTCAACTTAAATTTCTCTGAATATTTCGTGTCTGGGTGACTGAGTATGACATGTGCTCCACATACCGTAACGATGAGAGCCTAATCTTTCCTCTCCCCACTTTACTGAAGAAGCCGGACCTACTGAAAACAACAAGCTCACTGCAAACAAAACGATAAGAGAGGTCAAATAAGCATCACTAAACTCGTGGAAATAAGGTTAAGAGTCAGGGTTAGTGCAAGAACTTACATGTTTGCAGAGGAACCGCGGAATGCCGGAACACTGTGGCAAGTGATATCGGCGCAAGAATGCATCCTGCAAGAAGCATCAATCCAAATTTGACAGTAAAACTGCTGACAGTTTTCTTCTCACATGCCATCTTGTAATGCTAAAACCTTCATCTATGACTGATACACAGAAATAGTTGCCATGCTTTATATTCGTTTCCATCTGACATTAGGAACATTCTATTGTTCCTCTGTTAGAGTGTTAGTTCAAACATCTGGACTAAAACAAGTGACGTTGGTTGAGAGATTCTGCAGGCTCCAACAGCCAAGAATAGGAAGCAGGTCCTGAATGGGTCGTCGTGCAAAGTTAGATGAGCAAACTCCACGGAGAAAAGAAACAAAAGCAAACTATGTGTCTCACTCACCTTTTGGTTTGGTAGGAATGTGGTTAGTGTGCACTGCTATTGAAAGTCTGCATGCTTGTTACAGTAGAAAGCAAATATTGCAGAAGACGCTCTCAAACGAGGCATAGTTTTGATTACTTATCAGAGTGTATCCGCAGATAAAGGTAGGATACAAAATTTCAAAGTAAACTATTAAATCACTGGAGAACATGCTTTTTCAAACTCAAACTAAATCTAGTATAGGGAACAGAGGATGGTGCACAATCAAATGATCAAATCAGAACAAAGTAACAATAAATCTGAATAGGTACCTGTTCAGAATTAGTTGCAGTACACATGAACCAGAACATGATAAAAAAGGTCAGGTGTTAGACTGAAGAGAGAATTGTTCCAGTTAGGTGACCCAACCCATTTTTAGTGAATAACTACATCTACATGGGGGGTTCTACTCATAGTCAAATCCTCTTTGCTAAAAACTGAAGCAACATATGATTTGAGCAACTAAATTTGAAAAATTGTGTGAGCAAAATGGAGAGTATAGTGTCAGATCGTTGGGCACAACTGTGCTTTTAATTTAGCATTGTAAACCAAGAGTAGCCTCTTACCTCTGTAGGAAATAGTAACCCAAGAGGGGAAAATATTTCCTTGTAAATACACTATTAAATACATAAACGATACATGGCAGTAAACTGCAAGTGCTAAAAAACAAATTTACAGATTTGTCATGTCTCATTAATCTCTAACAACTACTCCTGACTCATAGTGAGATAAATGGAAAAGCAAGAGCAATTATCAGGTCCTTGCCTTTTGCTGATCTAAGATAACATTCAAGATCCTTCCAGGCACATAAATTCTCTTCCTGATGCCTTTTCCATCAAAATATTTGGAGAGTTTCTCATCTGAGGCTGCAATTTGGAAAGCGTCATCCTCAGAGCACGCTTTGTCAACAAGGATTGTACCCCTGGTCTTTCCATTGATTTGGACAGGGAGTACAAGCTTTGATTCCTCCAGGTACTCACTTTTTGCCTGGGCAAAAGAAAAATGGCTCAGCGTATTTTTATATATGCCATAAATCACAGTATTTCATGCATGGGTGAAATTTCACTATCACTAGATATGTTGAAGGGAGCATATATAAGAATACTAATCCAATTAGATGCATCGTTGTAAAATACTCTTTAAGTAAGGCATCATGGTAGCAACTGATAGCAAATCCTTGTCACGAACTGTAGGCAAACTATTCCCACATAATTTTTTCTTGAACATGCAGGAAAATACTGCAGTGTCTTCTATGCTTATTCAGATTAGGTTGTTTTAGTACCTAGCAACCATGAACAAGCAGAACAAACTTTCTGACTAGATTTACATTTTCAAAAGAATCATAAATGTATGTCATTCAGCAACAAGGGGTGATGCACTAAAGCAGGATAGGTTTAATGATACCTCTGGAAACTGTTCATAGGCCAATGATTGTGGATGTCCGAGGCGAAACCAAAGCTCCTCAGCCAAGTGTGGTGCAAAGGGTGAAAGCAGCAGAATAAAGGATTCAATAACAGTTTTTGGCTGGGTTTCCCACTGTAAAAGATAAGAGTCACATCATGTTCCTCCGTAAATCATGGAATATACAACCTTTAGCTAGTTAGCTCCCTCTATATATAAATGCATGTCATTTTGGACATGGCATGATCCAATAGAGCCAATGCTGACTAGTAATTTCCATTGTGTAAAAAGGAATAGAGCAATGGAAGTACTTGGCGATGAGGATATTAGTTTTACTTGCACTTGGTCAATCCAAAAATATTTCTAAAAGCTAATGTTGCTAGAGAAATTACAAGAAGTTTGGTTTCACCTTGTATGCAGCATTCACAAACTCCATCATTGCAGATATTGCAGTGTTAAATCTTGTTTCTTGAATTTCCTCCGTGACCTATGCAAACCAAAATACCAAATAATACATCAGTCAGTCATCAGCCACAATTAGTCAATCACAACAGTACAAAAAATGAAAATGATCACTGAACAAATCTGTATGAAAAGTGACTACACTGAACATTATAAAACATTGAAATAGGAGTGCAAAACTGTATGTAATGACAATTCTATTTGTGTCAATCCCACCTAGGCATGGGCATAACTTTTCACATGGAAACTGATAAATAAGCATAGAACTAGCCACCTCTATCATTGGATCTAATAAGTATATAAAATAACTAAAATGGCAGGTTGAATGAGTTGTGGGATGACAGTGTGTGCATCCTTACTACCACACATCAACCTGAATGTTATAAGATGGACCTGATTTTCTCTTATTGTGTACTTGGAAGTTATAGGACACCCATGTTATGGCCAGGACGTACTGCACATGCGAAGTATTCATGTGAATAGTAGCAATAGCAGTGCTGTGGTTTGGAGGATAGTTTCTTCATCACCAAGTTTATATATTTCCTAAATAGCTTGAGTAGTTTCCATTGTAGAGATCATATGAATTCATTTACATTAGAAGTTCCTAAAGCAACGATATACACGAAAGTTAGGAGTGGCACCAATTGAAGAAAAGCTTGTCCAACATGGCAACATCAATTGAGATGGTTTAGACATGCCCAACAGCGGCCCCAGAGGCACTGCTGCATAGTGACATCCTAAGGTGTGCATATAATGTAAGAGGCAGGAATAGGCTAAACCTGACAGGGAAGAGGCAGTGAAAAGAAGACATGAGAATGGAATATACCCAAAAGAATCATCTTTGGTCATAAAAGTTCGCCGAAACAAATAGCTGATATGCTAAACATTTTGCATGGTTTATATTTCAGAGGGCACCAGTGAAAAGAGTTTTAGCTGCTAACAGTGACAATTGTGACCTACCCTTGCAATACATTTGTGAAGAACTCGAAGCTGATCCAAGGTTGGTTCATCTTCAGTGGTCGTGGTTCCATCATTATATGATCCATCAGGTAATTGTGGACCAACTATGAGTCTCCATGTTCTTCCAAGGAACCGGTGCACACCTTCGATTCCCCCAGTGCTCCATGTCTTTGAATCTCTGGAAGTACGATATATCCCATCAACATTGTCGAAGCAATTGTACTTCATCTGTAAATATTTATACACACCTCAATGGCCCCATGAACATTTCGTACAAGCGAAGAGAATCAGCACCATATTCTGAAACAACATCATCAGGGTTGATGACATTCCCTCGACTTTTACTCATCTTGTAGGCACGAGCATTCAGACGAATGGTTGCATCATCCTTCAGAACATAATGATCTCCAACTTTTGTAACCTTGCCAAAAATGAATCAGGAAAAAAAAATCAAACCCCAAACTTTTATTGCACCAATTGATAATGAACACAAGTACCAGGTGCAGACCTTATCTGTAGCTACTTTTTCTTGGTAGCAATCAATCAAACTTGAGTCTGAGTCTGCAGAAACCCATCTGCCTTCGTTGTCTCTATACGCAGTGTACTCAACCTGTTACAGCATTTATTAGCAACAACAAAAGAACATGTAGAAATTCTGGTAGAAAGTTGTCACCTACTTCTCCTAGTATCAATCCTTGATTTATCAGGCACTTGAATGGCTCTTTAGTGGAAACTACGCCCATGTCATAAAGAACCTATGAAACACCACTTAGTTAGAATAAAGGAAGGGCAGACGATAGTGTATAGTAGAACAAGAGAGAAAACCATTGAAACCCAGATATTAACCACTGGTTCCCAGATTTTCTAAGAGCAATGGATTTTGGCTAACAGGAGCTAAATTTCTGATGTATATTGGTAAATAAGGGAGAAAACCATTGAAACACAGATATTAACCACTGGTCCCCAGATTTTCTAAAAGCAATGAATTTTGGCTAACAGGAGCTGAATTTCTGATGTATATTGTATAACTTTAAAAATAGCCAATTCAGGAGTCCTTGATATTATTCAAAACTTCATGCACCAAATCCCTACTCATCTTTAATCAGCAAAAATCAATAGTAAAAAAACTCAGCCCAAGGGGAGAGACATCCTGAAGGCATTGCTTGATAAGTCGAGAAAAGGCACCTCAAAGCTGGCTCTTACCCATATTGGGACACCGTTGCCACAGGAGTCTTAGAGTATCTCCACCAGTCTTCCAATAATCTATCCCCAATATGTAGGTATTGGGGTAGCCCAATATTATTTTTGTGAATATTGGAAGAGTTGCTACAGCAGTAAAAAAAAGGGCAGACCCAGTGCCGGAGGCTCCCACATGAGTGGGGTCTGGGGAAGGGAAAAACCGAGGCAAGCCTTCCCCCCGCAAAATCTGCGGAGAGGCTGCTTCGAACCCATGACCTGGTGACTCAGTGAGACAGCTCTCACCACTGCACCAGGCCTGCCCTTCTCCCAAAGTCCCAATACTCGTAGTCCCATATAAAAGATGAGGCCCACAGGTGTGTATAGGGAAAAACATGGCTGAAGAGTGGTAGTTCGGATGGGCCCCATGCTATTGGGGCAGTGCAACTCCCCCTTTATTTGAGGGGAGATTATTGGTGGCCACCAAAAAAGGGAGAGGTATTGGGAGACTGCTGAAGCAAGGAAAAAGCACAGTGACTCCAATATGACAGTTTTATGGGGATAGGGGGAGGTATTAGGGGACTGCTGGAGATGCTCTTAACCCATACTTTTTGGGAACATACAGCTAGGGGACTTTTTTGCGAGAACCAGGGTTTGAGCCCTTGTTGGTAGCCTCACAACTGGAGGACGACTTGACCATGCTACAAGCATGCTCTCGGCAAAGTCATAGTAATGCAAACATGGTAGCACTTGCAACAAGATATCAACAAATTAAGCTTACAAGGTTTGCATGGGACAAGAAAATAACTAATTTTTCATCACCTTTAATGGAACTATAGAAGGGCACAAACTTGTATTCGAACATAAAAATTACCTTGTGCCAAAATCTTGCATAAAGCAAGTGCAAGACAGAATGTTCAGCGCCACCAACGTAGATGTCAACTGGACCCCAATACCTGTGTGATATGAGAAACAGAATACAGTTAGTTCCACCCCTCATGGGAGATGACACACGAAACAAGGATGCACCTTTCTTTAGCCTTGTCAACCAATATACTGCAGTTTTTGGGATCCATGAACCGCAAATAGTACCTGAAATAATGATTTCATGACACTAAAGATGTAAGGGCTCACAAGCTACTTGCAAAACCAGAAAGGATATGTTTGAACAATGTGGGAACAGTTTTCCAATTGACAGTATGATGTTAGAATTTGATGCATTCTTCTATGAGATAATAAGGCTCCTTTTATATATTAAAAAAGATTCTCCAAATGCTCATTGCTCATGATTGTTACAACAATTAGAATATGATAGAAGTTACCAGCAAGATCCAGCCCATTGTGGCATGGTGCTTGTTTCTCTTCTTGCAGGCTTCCCAGATAAAGGATCCATGGTTTTAACCTGGAAAGGCAGTAAAAACAGTTAAATAGTAAATAGATGTGCTGAGTATGTGCAAGAGTAAAAGAATGATAAATGGAAGTTTTGCTAACAGAGAAAGGGGTGAACTCAAGTGGTAGTTTAACTAAATTTCACGACACTGGTAGACAGATGTTTCTTGTAGTTTCAAACAAACAATGTTCATGTCAACCAAATGTCTTTCTAGCGTGCTAACTAAAAGACATAGCGATGAACAATGCATGCAGTTCAAAAATGGAGATGAAATGCAACTTTTGGGGACTTGTGTTTGACCCCCCAAAAAAAGGCTTTTGGGATGGGTCTTTTATACACATTTTCTAATGCAATTTTGGGATTCACACAATATAATCATAATTTTATATTTCTATTTTCTTGCCTTCAGAAATTTCCTTCTCCTATCTAACTCAAGAAGTGTTTCCCACTTACACTCTTCTATATCTAAAACAGCCCAGCCTCTATGCTCCCTTCCCATTTGACATTCTGATTTCTTCTTCCATTATGGTTATTTTAGATTTCTAACAATATATTGCCATTGCACAGTAAAGTCTCAAACAGCTTATAGTCATACCCAATTCGTTGCTTTGGTCAAAGGTGGCTCCCCAGTACCAGTTGGAGTGAAATCATCCAATTCAGGAAGAGTTAAGGGCAACTCATCTTCTGAAAGAGGAACCATTTCATTGGTATCATCAAGGTAGCTCACAGGGAAAGGTTCACCCCAATAACGCTGTCTGGCAAAAAGCCAATCTCGAAGCTTGTAGTTTACCTGATATTTGGTTCTCTTCAATTAAATTCTGGTGAAAGTAGTATGCACAACATTATTATATGATGAAGCAGGATGAAAGCACCTTTTTCTTTCCAAAACCATTACTCTCTACCCACTCAATAACTTTCTTAGCAGCATCTTGGGAAAGCATTCCATTAATATTCAATCCAGATGAAGAACTGGATGAATTAATCATGACGCCATCATCTTCATATGCCGCCACCAGATCACAATTACCATTTGGTGGACTTACAACCTTAATGATTGGAAGTTCATATTTCACAGCAAATTCATGGTCACGAGAATCATGTGCAGGCACTGCCATGATAGCCCCAGTGCCATAGCTGCAGCGAGGCAGCCAAAGATTAGAATGCACAAACAGTCAGAAACAATAGTAACAAGTGTATTTTTTAATCTTTCTTAGATATTTATTAAATTAAAGATAATTCCAATAGCTTATTGGTCAGTTTTATGAGTAGCAACAATATTCTGCCAGGTGATCAGGTCCCTTACTGGATAGCAAAATTTTGTTCATGGTAAAAAAGGAACAATAGATCCAAATTAAAAATGTATGTATATGGAGAACTGAATTAAGCAAACTATAGTAAGACACTTGCCTTTAATACTGCATAAGAAGCGTAAAGTATTTAATACATAGATGTAAAAACCTAGCTTCTCTACGACTCTACCAAACTACAATAAGAAGCGTAAAGTATTTACTAAATAGATGTCAAAACCTAGGTTCTCTAGCAAACTAGTCTAAAGTTTCTAGCATTTGATCTTTCAGAAACAAATGAACAAAACAATGATAATGCTCAAGACAACATCAGAATACACAAGGAACATATGTTGACAAACCTTCCTAGAACATAATCTGCCACCCATATTGGAATGATTTCCCCGGTTGCTGGGTTCTTAGCATAAGAACCACTGAAAACCCCAGTTTTTTCCTTCTGAAGATCAGTTCTTTCTAGTTCACTCTTTCTTGCTGAAAGTTCTCTGTATTCCTCTACCTGCCATTTCCAATTAGTCCATTATATACTTCATTTTTTTATGATGCTATAGTTAATTAAGGACAAAAGAACATACAAGTGCTCGTTGTTCCTCAGATGTTAGAGATGACAGTAAAACATGCTCAGGTGCCACAACAAGATACCTGCAGCAGGAAAAAAAAAACCATCTCTATATTTTCCATCTGGGTCAATAAACAAGTAATATGCAACAAGACAAAAAAAGAGAATCAAAAGTACACACGTTGCACCAAAAATTGTGTCAGGCCTCGTTGTGTAAACCAACAAAGTGGCACCTAAGTCATGTCCTTCCTGGTCAACTGCAGAAAAAACAAGTTCAGCACCTTTTGATCTCCCTATCCAGTTTCTTTGCATTTCTTTGATACTCTCAGGCCAATCAAGATCATTCAAATCTTCAAGAAGACGATCAGCATAAGATGTTATCCTCAGCATCCACTGGCGCATTGGCTATAAAACAGAGGAGAAAATGGATAGCAGCAATATGACTTTTCTGCATATAGGTACTTAGCAACCATGCATTGAAATGAACAAGCTCCGCAGATTCTACAACATACCTTTCGTATAACAGGATAACCACCACGTTCACTCACACCATCTACTACTTCTTCATTTGCCAGGACAGTTCCAAGAGCAGGGCACCAATTGACCGGTACCTCGGCCTGATTGTAAGATATCAATGCCAGCCTAAAAATCATTGAAAACCACAAATGCAACACTAAGAACATAAAAACAGAATCCTAAAGATGAACAGTACAAAATAGTATATCACTATAAATAAAGAAAGTGTGAAACAGGAATTATAGCAAATGATAAGCATATTTGTAACCTAAGATTCAACAAGAATGGCAGAAAATAATATTTCTGACCTGATAAGCAAGTCCTCTCTTCAACAGTTGAAGGAAAATCCATTGTGTCCATTTATAATAAGCCGGCTCTGTCGTGGAGATTTCACGATCCCAATCATACGAAAAACCCAACGATTTAAGCTGCAAAAATGAGAAAACATCTTCCTAATGAACCACTGGTAGTCAAAGTATGATACATAATACTTTTACTTCTCTTTCGGTAGGTAGAGATATTAAAAGAAAAGGTAAACATGTCTCCACGGTTCACAGAAACTACAAATGGAATGGAAGATTAGCGCTTTTTTTCTAAATGGAATGACATGGACATTTCTTTTGTGTTTTCTCAAAAGAAAATGTAGAACATTATTTTTCAAATGCTCAGCTGTATAGTTGATACAAATCAAACATTGCTCGGTACTGCATTAATAACTTTCAGGCTGATTACACAAAGAAGCACCCCACAAGCATTACAAAAAGGTCCACAAAAGAGTTATACAGGTTGCTTCTTTTTTACATCTTATTAAGACCTGCATACATGGTTATATTGCTCTAGAACACTTGACAGTACCACAATCATATCCAGGGACGAGGCTAGTACTAAATTTATGGTGGTGCACAACGTTAACAGCAGTGTAGAAATATGCCTTCTTACAACTGATTTTATGGTCAAAATAAGCTACTTAGTATTAAATATTTTTTCTTGCCTGGTGCCGGTGCACCACCCAAAATCAACGTGGCTTCGCCCCTGATCATATCAGCACAGCAAGCTTGTCATTTCATACTACAGATCAAGCATCAGGACACACTTTTAGTATAGATATAGACTAACATGGCTAATGGCAAGTGCCCAGTCTTTTTTTTTTGGCAACCAAGTGGTAATGCAATGATTGAAAAGTGCAAATCATATCAGAATGGGAATGCATAAAGAAGCATGAGAGCTCCATTTACTTGCTACCATAATAGCTTCTACATGCTAGAGGCAAAATTTGCAGCAACCATACATATACATGGAGCATATTACCTGTGTGCGGAAGCGCTCAATGTTCCTTTCAGTGGTAATCTTAGGGTGGGTTCCCGTCTGAGCACAGAGTACATATGTCAGATAACCACAGTACATGGTAACCCTTTGAGATGGAAGGCTATATGTGTAGCTGTAAGCCCTGCTTCCCAGGCACATTTAGTGTATTTAAGTTTTTAGTTAATCTATGTCATTAAGTCCTTGGGTAGCCCAAGAGTTGTGCGGGTACCCAGACAGCTATTCTGTCTAGTTAAAGCTCTAGTGAGCTGTATGTAACCAATGCAGTACTTATCCTCTATATATTGCAATGCAGTCGCCTGGGAGAGTTGCCCTGGCTGATTATTTCTCTGTTACCTCCAACAATTGGTAGCAGAGCCTAGGTTAGACACCTTCTCATCTTCTCCATGACGTCAACCTCCTCTGAGCGCCGGGCTAGGAAGACCAAGGGAGCCACTGAGGGCGAGCTGGGCGACCCCTCTGGCAGGGCTGCGCGCCTAAAGGCAGCAGAGGAGGCGGCGGCGCTGGCTGTCAAGGCGGCACAGCAGGCTGCAGCAGCCGCGGAGGCGGCGGCCAGGACAGCGCAGGAGCTGCGGACGGAGATAGCAGCAGAGAAGGGAGATGAGGAGGAGGAGGAGGAAGAAGAAGAGGAGGACCGGAGGAACCGGCGGCCGCGGACTCCGCCGCGGGACAGGCGTCGTTCGCAGTCACCACTGCGTGACCGAAGGCGTCGTGGCGGCGGTCGCTATGAGTCGCCGCAAGGCAGGGTGGTCTACCGCGATTCCGGCAGCGGCACATCATGGCCAATGCTGGACAAGACCAATTATTATGAGTGGAGCCAGACGATGAAGCTCAGGATGCAGGCGCGCGACCTCTGGGAAGCTGTCGAAGGAGGCCCAGTGCAGTTTCGCGACGACAGGCGAGCTCTGGAGGTGATCGTCGCTGCTGTGCCCAAGGAGTTGGGGCTCCCGCTCCTCGACAAGGCGACGGCAAAAGAGGCATGGGATGCCATCGCTGCGACTCGTATCGGTGTGGACAGGGTCCGCCGAGCGACGTTGCAGCGACTGCGTCGGGAGTGGGAGAACATTGACGTCAAGCCTGGCGAGCCGGTGGAGGATTTTGCCCTGCGGCTGTCAACTCTGCACCAGCAGCTGGTGCTTCATGGAGACAGGGACATCGATGAGGCGCGTGTCGTGGAAAAGTTTCTGCGCACGGTGCCGACCAAGTACGCGCAGATCGTCGTCGCCATTGAGCAGTTCCTCGACTTCGAGGCGCTCACGCTTGAAGAGGTGACAGGAAGGCTCAAGGCGGTGGATGACCGTGAAGCGCAAGCTGTGACAGAGCCGGTGTCCATCAACGGCAAGCTGCTGTACACTGAGGAGCAGTGGCGTGTGCGTTTGAGGAAGGAGAAGAAAGGCGCAAAAGAAGCTGGCGGTTCTGGTTTCAAGAACCAGCGCGGCGGTGGCGGAGGACGCAGCCGCGGAGGTGGACGCGGACGGGGCAGAGGTGCTGGCCGTGGCGGCGGACGTGGAGAAGGCAATGGCGCCGGCCGTGTTGGCCCCAACACGTGCCTCAACTGCCATCAGGAAGGGCATTGGGCGCGTGAATGTCCCCAGCCACGCCGTGATGGAACAGAGCGCGGCGGCGGGGGAGGAAATCGTGGTGGACGCGGCGGCGGAAACCGTGGAGGAGGCCGTGGCGGCGGTAACCAAGCTGGGCAGCAAGGAGGACATGAAGGGCGTGCCCAGTTTGCTGAGTGTGAGGAAGATGCAGCTCTGTTTCTGTCTCACGGCTTCATTGAGATGGAACAGAGCATGCCGGAGCTCAACTATACAGCGCAGCGCGTTGAGTTCTTTGAGCCACGTGCGCATGCTTATCTGGGAGCAGATGATGAAGAGATGGTTGGCGGCTGGTACCTTGATTCAGGCGCAACACACCACATGACTGGGCGGCGTGACCTGTTTTCAGACCTGAACACGGACGTTCGAGGCACGGTTCGGTTCGGGGACGCGTCCAAGGTGGAAATCAAGGGCGTTGGCTCAATTGTTTTTGAAGCAAAGACTGGTGAGCATCGTGTTCTTCATGGAGTTTATTTCATTCCGGCGTTGAAGAACTCGATCATGAGCCTCGGTCAACTTGATGAGAATGGCTCAAAGGTGGTGATTGATGATGGAGTACTGCGGATTTGGGAACGCAGCAGCGGTCGCCTACTGGCCAAGGTGAGGCGTGGCGCGAACCGGCTGTATGTACTGCATATGAAGACAGCACAGCCAGTGTGTCTTGCTGCGTGCAGGGATGAGAAGGCGTGGCAATGGCATGAGCGTTTTGGGCATCTGAATTTTGAGGCCCTGCGGAGGCTTGGCAAGGAGGAAATGGCAAGAGGGATGCCAAAGATCGATCATGTTGAGCAAGTGTGTGACACTTGTGTCACCACCAAACAGAGGAGGCGATCATTTCCTGCTGCAGCAACATATCGTGCTCAGGATCACCTTGAATTGGTCCATGGTGATCTCTGTGGGCCAGTTACACCAGCAACTTCGGCAGGTAATCGCTATATTCTGCTGCTTGTAGATGATGCCACACGATTCATGTGGGCAGTGCTGCTGTCATCTAAGGATGCTGCAGCAGATGCTATCAAGAAGGTGAAGGCTGCTGCAGAGGTGGAGAGTGGGCGTAAACTGAAAGTTCTGCGCACAGATAATGGAGGAGAGTTTACTGTTGCAGAATTTGCTGCTTATTGGGCCAATGAAGGAGTCAAAAGGCATTACAGTGCTCCTCATTCACCACAGCAGAATGGCGTGGTGGAGCGTAGAAATCAAACCGTGGTGGCCATGGCACGTGCCTTACTCAAGCAGTGCCAGATGCCAGCCAAGTTTTGGGGGGAGGCAGTGATGACTGCTGTGCATATTCTGAATCGGTCACCAACCAAGGCTCTAGGTGATGTCACTCCCTATGAAGCATGGCATGGTCGAGCACCCACTGTTGGCCATCTGAAGGTGTTTGGTTGTGTGGCATATACTCGCCGTTTGTCTCAGCTCAGGAAACTTGATGATCGTGGTGAAGCTGGAGTATTTATTGGCTATGCTGAAAGAACCAAAGCCTATCGAGTTTTTGATCCAGCATCTCAGCGTGTACGTGTCAGCCGAGATGTGGTTTTTGATGAAGGAAGAGGTTGGGATTGGACATCACCAGCAGCAGGTACGTCTGGGGCAGCTGGTAGTGATTTTGTGGTGGAATTTCCTTGGGAGGAAGAAGTCCCTGGAGTTGGAGGTTCAGTGCAGTCACACTCATCTCCTCAGCCCCATTCTGCCTCACCTGAAGCTTTCCCAGCAGCAGAATCGGTGCTTGATGCAGGAGAAGAGGTGTCTGAGACATCCAGAACGCCTTCACCACCACCAGCTCCAGCCAGCCCACAAGTGGAGCACGTGACTCCCTTGGAAGATGATGAGGAACGGCTGGACACTTATCACAACGACGAGCAGCTGCGCTATCGTACCATAGATGGCATATTGGGCGGGGAACAGGAAGTTCCGCCGCCGGCGCAGCGCTTGTTCGCAGAGCTCCACCTCACCCACTCTGGGGAACCCATTTCTTATGCAGAGGCAAAAGATGATCCTGCATGGCAGGCAGCAATGAAAGAGGAGCTGCGCGCAGTTGAGCGCAATGGCACCTGGGAGCTTGTGTCTCCCCGAGCTGGCCATCGGCCAATTTCTCTAAAATGGGTCTACAAGCTGAAGAAAGATGAGAAAGGAGATGTGATCAAGCACAAGGCTCGGCTTGTTGCTCGTGGGTTTGTGCAGCAAGAGGGTGTTGATTATGAGGATGTGTTCGCTCCTGTTGCGCGCATAGAATCAGTGAGACTGCTGCTTGCTCTAGCTGCCCAGGAAGGATGGACTGTTCATCATATGGATGTCAAGTCAGCTTTTCTAAATGGAGAGCTCAAGGAAGAAGTATATGTCCAGCAGCCACCTGGGTTTGCTATTCCTGGGGAAGAAAGCAAGGTATATCGCCTGCACAAAGCTTTGTATGGGCTGAAGCAGGCACCCAGGGCGTGGAACGCTAAGTTAGACTCTACTCTGAAGGAAATGGGGTTCAAACAGAGCAAACATGAAGCAGCAATTTACAGGAAAGGTTCAGAGGGCTCAGTGTTGCTGGTTGGGGCCTATGTTGATGATCTGATCATCACTGGAGCAGTCAAAGATGAAGTAAAGGCTTTCAAGGAAAGGATGAAATCCACCTTTGAGATGAGTGACTTGGGTTTGCTCAGTTTCTACCTTGGCATTGAAGTGCAGCAAGGCAAGAATGGGACCACCATGAGGCAGACTCACTATGCCAAGAAAATCCTAGAACTGGGAGGCATGTCTGATTGCAATCCAGCAGCTACACCAATGGAAGAGCGCCTGAAGCTCAGCAAGCATAGCACTGCCAAGGAGGTGGATCCAACTCAGTATAGGAGGCTGGTTGGAAGCTTGAGATACCTGGTTCATACCAGGCCTGATTTGGCTTTCTCAGTGGGCTATGTGAGCAGATTCTTGGAGAAACCGACCACTGAGCACCAGCAAGCAGTCAAGAGGGTGCTGAGGTACTTGGCTGGAACATTGGACTATGGTCTGCAGTTCAAAAGAGCCCCAAATTCTGCTAGGTTTGTGGGCTACTGTGATTCAGACCCAGCCGGTGATATTGACTCCAGCAAAAGCACAACAGGTTGTCTGTTCTTCTTTGGCAATCAAGCAGAGGGTGGTGGCTTTGTCTAGTTGTGAGGCTGAATATGTGGCTATGACTTCAGCAGCAACACAAGCCCTGTGGCTGTCAAGATTGTTGGCTGATTTGTTGGGAAGAAAGGTGGAGACTGTGGAACTGAGGGTTGACAACAAGTCTGCAATTGCACTTGCTAAGAACCCTGTCTTCCATGACAGGAGCAAACATATCAGAGTTAAGCAACATTTTATCAGGGATTGTATTGAAGAAGGCAGCATCAGGACTGAGTACATCCCTACAGCTGATCAATTGGCAGACATTCTCACTAAGGCTTTGGGCAAGGCCAAGCTTGAAGATATGAGAAGCAGAATTGGCATCAAGCAGATCAAGAAGGGTTGAAGCAGGTCTTAGGGGGAGAACTGTAGCTGTAAGCCCTGCTTCCCAGGCACATTTAGTATATTTAAGTTTTTAGTTAATCTATGTCATTAAGTCCTTGGGTAGCCCAAGAGTTGTGCGGGTACCCAGGCAGCTATTCTGTCTAGTTAAAGCTCTAGTGAGCTGTATGTAACCAATGCAGTACTTATCCTCTATATATTGCAATGCAGTCGCCTGGGAGAGTTGCCCTGGCTGATTATTTCTCTGTTACCTCCAACAATATGAGGGCATAAAGTAAAGTGAAAGTTATAAACGACCTCAATAGCGTACTGCTCAGCAGGAAGACCAAATGCATCCCATCCCATTGGATGCAAAACGTTGAAGCCTTTCATGCGCTTGAATCTTGACAGAATGTCAGTTGCCGTGTATCCAAGGGGGTGCCCAACATGCAACCCAGCCCCGCTGCACAACATTTTGAAAATAGTATAAACAACGAGCAACACTATCTAGTGCTGATTTAGGATGATTCGGCTCCTAGATAAATCAAATTGCCGATCGCACCCGTCTCTCTCATGAAAGAAAAACAGGCATAGCATAATCGCACAGGCACCGATTTACAATTTAGTGCAAACAAAACCGTGGTGAACTTGAACGACTGCAGCACACAAATCCGCGCGGTGCAAATAGAGATGGCCAGAGGGCACCTTGCCTGGGGTAGGGGAACATGTCGAGGATGTAGCACTTAGGCTTGGAGGTGTCGAGCCCCTCGCCGATGTCCGTGGTGCGGAACGTGCGGTGCTCCTCCCAGTGCCGCTGCCACCTCGGCTCGATCTCGTCGAACGGGTACGCCCTCCTCGCCTCCGCCTGCGCCTTCCCCATGTCGGCCGCAGCGGCGGCGTTGGCACAACAGCGAGCTCGGAGCGGCGGGGAGCGGCAGACGGGGAGGAGTCGGTGGCGGCGCCGGTGATGGCCCGCGGTAACGGCGGGAGGCCGCGCCTGGAGCTGGAGCGGGAGTTGGAGGGGCCATTGCAGCGACAAGGCCATCATCGGGGAGCGTGAACTGAGCGCCCAAGCCTGCTGGCCAAATGTATAACCCCGGTTTGGGATAAGGTTTTAGAATTTGGAGAGAGGGAGAGGGATGGGGTGGAGAGGTGGCCGGGTGGGGAGAGAGAGACGAGAGAGAAACAATTCATCAAGTTGCTGTATTTTGGAGCCGTAGCAGTTTTACGGGGCTGTTTGGCGTAGCTTCTTCCAACAGTGTAGCGATACTGTAGGATAGAGCCGTTGAATGTGTAAATCGTGGCATCTCTAATTCCTCCTCTTTATAGTTTATTTTTCTTCTTAGAAAACAAAATGGCACCTTACTACCGTGGTAAACAGTGATATTACGGAAAATGAGAGGAGGAGCCGAAGCTACACCGAAGGGGGCTACATCTGTGTCATCATCTATTGCAATTCCATAACAGGGAAAGCTGCAGAACCTCTGCGGCTCGGCTCCCAGAAACAAATCATCTACTGATACAGAGTACTTGTTTAGTTCCTAACTAAATTCCTAAAAAGTGCTATAGTGGCCATCACATCGAATCTTATGATATGTGTATGGAGCATTAAATATAAACGAAAAAACTAATTGCACAGTTTGGTTGGAAATTACGAGAAACGTTTTGAGCCTAATTAGTCCATAATTAAACATTAATTGCTAAATAAAAACGAAAGTGCTACAGTAGCAAAATTCTCAAAATTCGCGGAGTAAACACGCACTGAAGTCCAAGAGGAAGTAGCAGTCGTAAAATTATTACTACAGAGAAACTATTTATTTGTCCCCTACGTATACATGTGATGCCACAAAACTAACTACAGCCTTCTGATTCAATTAATAATTCCCGCTCCGATAAATTCCAGGTGCCTGTTGCGGCAGCTGGAAGAAGATCATGGGCTGATGCTGTATGAGACTTTAGTGAGGCCTTTCTTGACTCGTATGTTTGCTACCTGATGGAACATAGGAAATGAGGTCAGCTTCTCCAAGTCCTAACTTCTAAGATATAAAGAGAAAAATGTTTTGTATTGCTTGGTTTGAAATCGGATTCTAAATCGATTTGAATTTGTATTTTTAATTTGCTTTGGAAATATGTTTAAGAAGAAAAAAAAGGAATTCTTCTTTCTTTCCATTTGACCTGTTGGCCCGTTTTCCTTGTGCCAGCCCATTCTTTTTTTTTTCTTCCTAGGTCGCCGCCCTCCCTCTCTTTTCCACTTGGCCCGAAGGCCGGTTGGTCGGCCTACCCGTTGCAGCCGCCTCACTCCACACCGCAGCGGCCCAGTTTCATCGGCCCAGCCGCACACCCGCTTCCGCTGACCCGCACGACTTCTCTCCGTCGCTGACAGCCTGGGCCCGGTCGTCAGGCCCTCCTCCTTCCTCTGGCTCGTATCCCAGTCGGACTCCATCTAGCGCCGACGCCGTGTCCGCCTCCGCCACGAGTCGCGTCGTGCCTCCCAAGTAACCCCGCCCCATAAATAGCCGCCTACGCCGCCTCCTTATCCATCTGCCGCAAGATTTTTCGCCCACGCAAGCCGCAGCCGCGCCTCGCCCTAGCACCGCCGCAACCGCCGCTGACCACCGAGCGTCGCGCCGTCTTTGCTGCTTCCCGCTCCGTGTTTTTTGGTCCGGTGAGTCCGTCGTCGCTCCCTCCATCCTCTGGGTTTTTTATTTCCTCGAACTGTGTGCTGTAGCCTCCAAACCGAGTGCTTCGGCGCGCCGGCAATGGCGCCGCCGTCGGAGACCTTGCCGGCGGCACTGTTCCGGCGTGACTTCTCTCTCTCTTCCGCCAGATTGAATCCCAGCCGTTCAGATCTAATCCGACGGCTCAGAATGAAGGATACCCCTTCGACCGGAATTTTTGCATATGAGTCCTTACAATTATTTCAGGTTTAACCTGCAGTCCAAAGCGCGTTTTGAGATTCTGTTTTCTATTTTTGAAAGCGTATTTTTGTTCATTTAAATTGAAAATACGTTTTCGGGTATAGTGCGGCCTCTGTCCCCTTGTGTATAGGTTGCACGTCATTCTGTCATCGGGAAGGGGGGCTCTACATCTATTTGCCGAGTGAATCTAATGACCCTAACTTGTTAGATAAACCTTTGAAAGGCTTTATAGTGAACCCTGTCGACCTTCTTTGGAAGTGGGTCAAGAGATTACCTACCTCGGATGAAAGGGTAAATCACGACTCACAGTGAAAGTGTACAACCTCTGCAGAGTGTAAAACCAGTATATCAGCCGTGCTCACGGTCATGAGCGGCCTTGGAACATTTATGGAATAGATGAACACTAAGTATTACTTGTTTATAATATTCATTATTCATGTTTACATTTGATCATGTGTTTTGCATTGGAAATTGAAACAACTTGTTGCTACTCTTAAACTAAAATTGTGACAACTAAAAGTTAAATGTTGTTAAGTCTAAGACAAGCCTTTTGAGCCCCATGAACCCTGTGTTACACTTGTTGAGTACGACATGTACTTACGCTTGTTTATTTTCATTATTTGGATAAAAATTCCGGATAGGTAACATATGACTTTGGGTATGATGATTTTCCTGAGGACTACTAGATTTGTGATCAATCAGTCGATGTCCCTGTGAAATGGAGCTTCCGCGAGAGATTTTTTATTATTTGCGCTATATTTATGTGATAACTCTGTCTTATTCGTTATGTAATAAACACTTATGATGATACTATTTATAATTTGTTAGCTTATGTGTGTGACTAATTTCTGGGCGCACGTAAGATTTTGCACTCCATTTTATTCTTAAAATTGGGTGTGACAGATTAGTATCAGAGCTGTGTTGACTGTAGGACGCAAGCCTAGTTAGCAATGGTCGTTTTTAGCTTCGTATGCTTCACTCATTTCATGCTTTCTATCTCACCCTTATTATTTGCTAAAGTTTTATGCTTCTTTTGTCTTATTCTATTATAAAAATTATTACTTCTAACCTAATCTAACTAAATCTAATTCTGTAGATGTCTCGTGCCAGCAAGACTGCCCGCATCAACATTGGAGGGTACTACCCGCCTTATGGTTTGTCCATGGAGCCTGAGGAGGAAGAACCCCAGGAACAAGAATTCGATTCACCTACACCGCCAACACCTGTAATTACGCCTGAGCCAGTCCAGGAGGAACCCCAAGTCAAGGTCGTCCACTTGTCCGATGATGACGAGGAAGACGGCGTTGAAGAGGATGAGCCGATCCCACCCCTAGGGTGGACGACAAAGGTGTGGTATAAGCCGAGATGTAAATCCTCCGTTTCACATCACCGACTCATGAGCATGCTTTAGACCTACTATGGTGACTGGGATGCAGCTGTGGAGTACGTCTGCGAAGAACATACACACCCTCTTGAAGATACCTATTGGAAGACCAAGGTGTACATCACCATCAAAGATGAATAGAAAGGTGCATATCAGCTGAATTCAAACTATGTGCACCATGGTCACCGTCCTACCATGGAGGACGGCATAGAAGATGCAGCCGCTGAAGCTTGCATAGGCCTCCGTGGTCGCCGATTCGAGGACATGAAGAATGATCAATATCGATTCCTCCCTCACCAACACCCAGAATTGGGATGGGCGATGATGGACCCGTAGGGCATGGATCCAACAACCCAGGTGATGGTATACTTTGGCTATGAGTCTATAGTAAAGATTCGCCGACTAGAGGATCAATTGAAGGCACAGCAGAAAATCATGAAGAGACACCGACAGGTCATAGATGAACAAAGGGTGTGCCTCAACTTGCTAAAGATGTATGAGGAGCTACCCCATAAGTCTCACCCATAGATGTTGGTGTCCCTTTTATGTAATAAAATGATAGTAGAATGAGTTAAGTTGAGTCTAGTCGAGTCTATTAGTACGGTGTGAACATTTTTTTTGTGCTTAGTTGATTTGTTATTATGTTTATGTGTGAGTTGGATCTTTGTAATATGTGCTAGAACTTTGTGGGTATGTCCACAAGTTCCATAGTTAAGAATATTAAAGATTGGGTCAATAAATAAATAGTGGGTTTGTTATATCTTATTCTCTCGGAATCTGTTTTTCAGAGCAGTCTGCCTTTATCTTAATGCCAATTAAAATCTACTTGACAAAAAATTATGGAATTTTTATGGAAATAACTAGACTTAAGTATCTTTCCAATGCCTCTGGAATCACCCCCATATCTGATCTGGTTCGTGAGATATCTCTGTTTCAAGTTAAAGTTTCTGCACAGTCTGGAATCTAGAAATAGTTTTGGTTGTATCCTTTTTTAGTAATCTAACGACAGAATCTGGGAACGCGGTCTGAATAAAAGTTGTAGATAATTTCTCAAGCTTTCCAACCATATAAAGTACACCTCATTTGGAATTCTGAAACTCAAGATATGACTATTTTACAGAGCTGCTGATGTTGAGACTCGTCTAGAAAATTTTTAGAATATAATCTAACTTGAAAATTTCTAAATTTTGAATATTTGATAACATATGTCTGGAAGAGGAAGAGGCTGAGGTCGTGGAGGTGTTCCCCCACATCCACCACCACCGCCGCCACCAACTATTGAATAACTCTTGGCAGCATAGACACAGATCATGCAAACGTTGGTGCAGAATCAGTAGAACCAACAGGTTGGTGGAGCATCGCGTGAAAAGCATGGTGAATTCTTGAAAGGTCGTCCCCCAGTGTTCTCTCATGCCACTGATCCACTGGAAGCAGATGATTGGCTTCGTGCAGTGGAGAAGCAACTCAACATAGCATAATGTGATGATCAACAGAAGGTGTTGTACGCTTTAGGACAGCTCTAGGGAGAAGCACAAGACTGGTGAGGGTCATTCGAGTATAGACGTCCCGCCAATGCTGCTCCTATCATCTGGCAGGAGTTTAGAGAGAATTTCAGATCCTACCACATACCATAGGGACTGATAGAGCTCAAGTAGGAGGAGTTCAGAGCTCTGCAGCAGGGATCCATGTCCGTCGCTGAGTACCATGACAAGTTTGCTCAGCTGTCACGTTATGCTCCAAATGAAGTTGCTGGCGATGCTGATAAGCAATGTCGTTTTCTCAAGGGTCTGTATGATGGTCTACAACTCTAGCTTATGTCCAATACATACCCTAACTTTCAAACGCTGGTGAATCGCGCTATTGTTATTTACAACCAGCGCAAGGAGATGGAGGCCAAGAAGAGGAGGCTTCAGGGACAGGCCTCCGGGAGTAATACACGTCCGCACACCAACCCTCAGCAAAGCTTCTAGCAGAGGTTCCAGGGACCACCCAGTTAGTGGAATCGTGGTCAGTACCCTTAGCGCAACCCGAACCAGCAGCAGATTGGTAATCAACGTCCTCAGCAGCAGAGTGGTCAGCAGACACCATGATAGGGAACACCCAACAACACTCCTATAAAGACTAGTGCCGCTAGCACTCCCAGCGAGTGCTTCTATTGTGGTAAAGAAGGTCACCTGTCTTATAATTTCCCTGAGAAGCCCAACCAGCAAACCCCCCCAAAGGCAAAACAGCTATCAGAAGCCAGCACCCAACACAGGAAAGGTGAACCATGTGTCTACCGAGATGACGCTTGCAGAACCTGAAGTCATGCTTGGTACGTTCGATGTTAACTCAACCCCTATCACTGTTCTTTTTTATTCTGGAGCTTCGCATTCATTCATATCACAAGCATCTGTTAGAAACCATAGCATATCATTATGTGCCATGCAAAATCCCATATTAGTAAACTCATCGGGTGGAAGTATGCAAGCTTCATATCGTTGTCTTTCGACTAGTCTATTCTTAAGGGGGGTAGAGTTCAAAGTGAGCTCCATTGTGTTGAGAGCATCTGGTATAGATGTGATTCTGGGTATGGACTGGATGATGCAACAACAAGCAGTGATTCAGTGTAAGGAGAAGGTAGTTGTGGTGACCACATCAAATGGAGAAAGAATCAGGGTTGATGTTGTAATACAAGCACAACCGACAGCTATAGTGAACCAGCTTGATGATAGCGGCAACAAGGAGGACCCAGTGGTTGATGAATTTTCATATGTGTTTTCCCCGATGATTTGCCAGGTATGCCACCGGACCATGACATTGAGTTTATTATTGAATTATTACCTGGAACTACACCTATAGCTAAGCGTCCATATAGAATGGGTGTTAATGAATTAGAAGAACTTAAGAAACAAATAAAGGAGTTACAGGAGAAAAAATTTATCCGTGCTAATTCATCACCTTGGGGAGCACCAGTTATATTTGTTGACAAGAAGGATAGTACTTAGAGGATGTGTGTTGATTATCGGACACTCAATAAGGTTACTATCAAAAACAAGTATCCATTGCCTAGAATTGATTACTTGTTTGATCAGTTGAGATGTACTTGTATTTTCTCTAAGATTGATCTTCATTCTGGCTATCATCAATTGAAGATTCGTGCAACTGACATACCTAAGATAACTTTTACTCCGATGTATGATTTGTATGAGTACACTGTTATGTCATTTGGTTTGACCAACGTACCTGTCTACTTTATGTACTTGATGAATAAGGTGTCATGGAGTTTTTGGTTAAGTTTGTGGTGGTATTCATCGATGATATATTGGTATTCTCCAAAACAGAAGAAGAGCACACTAAACATTTGAGGTTGGTTTTGCAGAAGCTCAGAGAACACAGGTTGTATGCTAAGCGAAGCAAGTGTGAATTCTAGTTGAAGAAAGTTTCTTTCCAAGGACATGTTGTCTCTAATGGTGGAATCGCAATAGATCCAAGCAAGATGAAAGATGTATTGAATTGGAAACCACCAATCGATGTGGGAGAGATTCAAAGTTTCTTGGGATTAGCTAGATACTACATAAGGTTTATAGAAGGTTTCTCTAAACTTGCCAAGCCTATGACAGCTTTGTTGGAGAAAAATGCCAAGTTTGTGTGGTCCGAGAAGTGCTAGGCTAACTTTGAAGAGTTGAAGAAGAGGTTGACTACAACCCTAGTGTTGGTTTTGCCTGATTTGAACAAGAGCTTTTCTATCTATTGTGATGCATCTCGTCAAGGTCTTGGATGTGTTCTTATGCAAGAAGGCAGAGTAGTGGCTTATGCTTCCCGACAGTTGAGAAAGCTTGAGTTAAATTATCCTACTCATGACTTAGAGTTAGAAGCAATAGTTCATGCTCTGAAGATTTGGAGGCACTATCTCATCGGACATAAGAGTGACATTTATACTGATCACAAGAGTCTAAAGTACATTTTCACTCAGGCGAATCTGAATATGAGGCAGCGTCGATGGTTAGAGTTGATCAAAGATTATGATCTGGAGGTACACTATCATCCTAGAAAGGCAAATGTCGTTGCCGATGCTCTTAGCAGGAAGAGTTATGCTAATGAGGTGCAAGTGGCATCGATGTCAAGTGAGTTGTGTGCTGAGTTTGAGCGACTGAATTTAGGCTTTGTCACTAATGTAGTGGAGTTGGTGTTGGAGCCTAAATTAGAGCAAGAAATACGTAAAGGACAGTTATAAGATGCGAAGTTAAAAAGAGATAGTGGAAAACATAGTGATTGGTAAGGCACCAGGATTCCGTATGGATGACAATGGAACTCTTTAGTTTGGGAAAAGACTATGTGTGCTTGAGAATAAAGCTATACGAGAGGCAATCTTCGTGAGGCACATGAGTCTGCTTACTCTATTCATCCTAGGAGTACTAAGATGTATTTAGATCTAAAAGAGAAGTATTGGTGGTATGGACTAAAGAGAGATGTTGTTGAATATGTTGCTTTGTGTGACACATGTCAGAGAGTCAAAGCTGAATATCAAAGACCTGCAGGATTGCTACAACCAATGAAGATACCTGAGTGGAAATGGGAAGAAGTTGGTATAGATTTCATTGTTGGGTTACCCTACACTGAGAGAGGTTATGATTCAATCTAGGTAATAGTGGATCGATTAATTAAGGTTGCTCACTTCTTACCGGTCAAGACTACCTATACTGGTCCCCAATTGGCTACGTTATATATGGAGAGGATAGTTTGTCTACATGGAGTTCCCAAGAAAATTATGTCTGATCGAGGTACCCAATTTACATCTCATTTTTGGCAGCAAGTACATAGTTTGTTGGGAACCAAGTTGAATTTTAGTATAGCATATCATCCATAGACAGATGGACAAACTGAAAGGATTAATCAGATATTGGAGGATATGTTGAGAGCTTGTGCATTGCAGTATGGTACAAGTTGGGACAAGAGTTTACCTTATGCAGAGTTCTCGTATAACAAAGTTATCAGAAGAGTCTCAATATGGCACCTTTTAAAGCGTTGTATGGACGAAAGTGTAGAACCCCGTTGTTTTGGAATCAAACGGGAGAAACTCAAGTGTTTGGACCAGATGTTTTGAGAGACGCAAAAGAGCAAGTAAGGATGATCAGAGATAACTTGAGAGTGGCTCAGTCTCGACAGAAGAGCGATGCCGACACTAGAAGAAGAGAATTAGTTTTCGAAGTAGATGATTATGTGTACTTGAATGTGTCACCTATGAGAAGTGTGAGAAGGTTTAACATGAAAGGGAAGTTAGCACTAAGGTATATTTGACCTTTCAAGATTTTAGAGAGACGTGGAGAAGTAGCTTATCAGTTAGAATTGCCTGAGAGTTTGTCAGGTGTGCACGATGTGTTCCATGTGTCTCAGTTAAAGAAGTGCTTGTGTATACCTGAGGAGCAGATACCGTTAGAAGAGCTTACAGTTAAGGAAGATCTCACATATGAGGAGTTTTCGGTAAGGATTTTGGAGACGGCAAAAAGAGTTACAAGGAGCCGAGTTATAAATATGTGTAAGGTTCAGCGGAATCGGTATACAGAAGATGAGGCTACTTAGGAAGGAGAAGAGGATTTGAGGAAAACATACCCGCAGTTATTTGAGTAAGCATCATCCAAATCTTAGGGACGAGATTCATTTTAAGAGGGGTAGAATTGTAACACCCTAAATTTTTGCATATTTTCGAAATAGGAGAAAATGGTTAATTAAGCATTTTGTGGGAACTTAAAACTAGGAAAAATAATAAATTTTATTAAATTAAAAACAAATATAGGTTAACAATCATGTATGTGCATTCATGCTATTGCATAATATTTTGTATTGCTTGGTTTGAAATCGGATTCTAAATCGATTTGAATTTGCATTTTTAATTTGCTTTGGAAATATGTTTAAGAAAAAAGGAATTCTTCTTTCTTTCCGTTTGGCTTGTTGGTCCATTTTCCATGCGCCGGTCCATTCTTTTTTTTCTTTCTAGGTCGCCGCCCTCCCTCTCTTTTCTGCTTGGGCCGAAGGCCGGTTGGTTGGCCTGCCCGTTGCAGCCGCCTCACTCCGCACCGCAGCGGCCCAGCCGCACGCCCACTTCCGCTGACTCGCGCGCCTTCTCTCCGCCGCTGACTGCTTAGGCCCAGTCGTTAGGCCCTCCTCCTTCCTCTTGCTCGTATCCCAGTCGGACTCCATCCGATGTCGACGCCGTGTCCGCCTCCGCCACGAGTCGCGCCGTGCCTCCCAAGTAACCCTGCCCCATAAATAGCCGCCTATGCCGCCTCCTTATCCATCTACCATAAGATTTTTCGCCCACGCAAGCCGTAGCCGCGCTTCGCCCTAGCACCGCCGCCGACCACGGAGCGTTGCGCCGTCTTTGTTGCTTCCCGCTCGGTGTTTTTGGGTCCGGTGAGTCCACCGTCGCTCCCTCCATCCTCCGGGCTTTTTATTTCGTCGAACCGTGTGCTGTAGCCTCCAAACCGCCTGCTCCGGCGTGTCGACAATGGCGCTGCCATCGCAGACCTTGCCGTCGGCATTGTTCCGGCGTGACTTCTCTCTCTTTCACAAGATTGAATCCCAGCCGTTCAGATCTAATCCGGCGGCTCAGAATAAAGGATACCCCTTCGATCGGAATTTTGCATATGAGTCCTTACAATTATTTCAGGTTTAACCCATAGTCCAAAGCGCGTTTTGAGATTCTGTTTTCTATTTTTGAAAGCGTATTTTTGTTCATTTAAATTGAAAATACGTTTTTGGGTATAGTGCGGCATCTGTCCCCTTGTGTATAGGCTGCGCGTCATTGTGCTATTGGGAAGGGAGGCTCTACATCTGTTTGTCGAGTGAATCTAATTGTCCTATCTTGTTAGACGAACCTTTAAAAGGCTTCATAGTGAACCTTACCGACCTTCCTCGGAAGTGGGTCAAGAGATTAGCTACCTCGGGCGAAAGGATAAATCACGACTCACAGTGAAAGTGTACAACCTCTGTAGAGTGTAAAACCGGTATATCAGCTGTGCTCACGGTCACAAGTGGCCTTGGAACATTTATGGAATAGATGAACACTAAGTATTACTTGTTTATGCTATTCATTATTCATGTTTACATTTGATCATGTGTTTTGCATTGAGAATTGAAACAACTTGTTGCTACTCTTAAGCTAAAATTGTGACAACTAAAAGCTAAATGTTGTTAAGCCTGAGACAAGTCTTTTGAGCCTCATGAACCCCGTGTTACACTTGTTGAGTACGACATGTACTTACGCTTGTTTATTTTCATTATTTGGATAAAAATTCCGAATGGATAACAGATGACTTTGTATATGATGATTTTCTTGAGGACTACTAGACTTGTGGTCAACTGGTCGACGTCCCTGTGAAATAGAGCTTCCGCGAGAGATCTTTTATTATTTCCGCTACATTTATGTGATAACTCTGTCTTATTCGTGATTTAATAAATACTTGTGATGATACTATTCATAATTTGACAGCTTATGTGTGTGACTGATCTCTGGGCGCACGTAAGATTTTGCACTTTATTCTATCCTTAAAATTGGGTGTGACAGCGAATCATAGGAGGGTCATGAATGCACTAGCAGGACGCGCTGTACATTGTTGGCTTACTAGAAACACCCAAATGTCCAACTACAGTGCCCTCCACTCAAAATATCATTTGCATCGAATATCATTGTTAGGATTCATTCACAAAAGCCATTCTACTTCCAAATTTCGTGATGGAAGCTATCCTTCAGCCCATGCCCCAGTTTCTAAGGCTAGTGGATAATTCTGTAGGAAATTTTGACAGGCCTCGGAAATCTAACTGTGAGAATACTAGCGTGGCATAAAAATAATAATAATTACCTTTAGGCTATTGATGATTGAAATGTCGGCAACATGAGTACCACCACAAGGACCACCAGGATTATCCCCCAACTTCACAATGCGAGGAGTGCTATCCTGCCATGAAAACATAAGGTCACGAACAATGTTAATGAGAAACACAAAACTTTGAAAAATAGACATCTACACTAGAATATTTCGGATTAAAATCTAACTATTGATGCTTGATTACAATGATAATTCAAGACATACTTGCACATAGAAATGCAACCTTACGCATTTCTCAGATGCAAACGCACATATACTCCCTCTGATTCAAAATAACTGTTGTTTTAGCCTTCTCAATTTCTTTCAAAGTACATGTCGTCCTAGAACTTCTAGGCACCTTTTGCTCTTTATTACTTCCTTTCTTGCCCTTGCTAAATAAATATTACCACTCTCACAAATAAATGAATATCTCTTTCCATTTTGGCATAAATGAAGACGAATAAGTTCATTTCATCCACTTTCTTAATATCTGTGCACAACTCTAAAACATGTATTTTGAATCGCGGGGAGTATCATACAGTGATGATGTCAATAAATCAAGAGATAAGAAATGTTTCTGCAATCCTTGAGTAGGAAGTAAACTGGAATGATATTTAATAAAAAGTCATTCAAATGTATACGATCAATGATGCTGGTGGAATGTACATTTCTTTCAAATGTATACAATCAATGATGCTGGTGGAGTGTACATTTAGTACAAGGCCTTGTTTAGTTGACGAAATTTTTTGGGAAATGGTACCGTAGCACTTTCGTTGTTATTTGACAATTAGTGTCCAATCATAGTCTAATTAGGTTTAAAAGATTCGTCTCGTGAATTTCGTCTAAACTGTGTAATTAGTTTTATTTTTTATTTATATTTAATGCTTCATGCATGCGTCCAAAGATTCGATGTGACGGGAAATCTTGAATTTTTTTGCAAAATGAAGTACAACTAAACGGCACCAAGAAAAGATAATGCATCTAAGAAGTCTACAGGACTAACCTTTGAAATGTAGCTAGGCAGAGAACCTCCGCATAATATCGCTGCCTCCTCATAAGGAAAAACAGAAGCTAAGACCTGCAAAAAGGGTGAACACTTAAAGATGACAGAATGGATGATATGCACTTCGACATATTCAGCTTGTTTATCCACCTTCGCTCCTTCTGAAATTAGCATATTGGCTTCCCTTTCCAGTTCATTTTTCTTAACCGGTATTTGATCTGGAGGAATTACTCCCTTATACTCAACAAACGCTCTACAAAGAACAGAGACACAAAACAGTTGTCTGATCAACAACTGGAATCCAACAAAACTGGTAAATGCTAAAATGAAATGAAATGCCAGCAGTTTGTTTTAACGCCGCAGGAACCTCTGTTTTAACTGCGTCGACCTCCAAGCTAACGGTTTCCCCCTCTTTAAATCCAATCCCACATCCTTGTTCCGTGCCCTCAAATCTTCCACAGTGGAAAACCTGGGTGCCAATCACAAGATGAGAGAGGCATGGCAAGTAAAAGAAAAAACAGAACTCCTGTGACAACCTCATGGTTCATGAACAAGTTTGCAGCTTTTGTTGCGGATAACGAAAAAACCCGGATCCTCACCACTCCGTCCTTCGCCCGCGCATCCTCAACGAGGAACCTGGCTCCGCCGGCGGAGATGAAGCCCGTGTCCGCCGGTTCGCCGCCGCCCTGCGGATGGAAGACTATGGCGTCCAGCACCACCGCTACCCGCCCGCCGTCCTCCTGCAGACACCCGGAGCTTAGCTTAGGCCGGGTCCAGCCTAGGGTTTCGCGCCTATGGCTACGGCGGACAAGGAAAGGAGGGAAGGAAAAACCTGGTGGACGGAGAGGACAGTGGCGGAGTAGCGGAGCACTCCCATATCATCGAAGTAGACAAGCCTGGTGGGGCCCGCAGGCCTCGCCGGTGCAGCCTCCTGCCCATGTTTCCGTGGAGGCGGTGGTGGGAGAGTGGGATGTTAGTTGATCTCCACCAATAGATCCAACAGCCTATTGGGCCCTTGTCTCTGCTCCCTGATCGGGGGAGCCCAACCCTAATACAGTTGGTGGGCCCCTGTCGTACAACACACATAAAAGGAAGGTGGGGATCAAGGCTCGGTGAACGAGGTTGAACGGAGCCGCTACCCACCTACAGAGAAAACCCTAATCCGATCCTAAAGAAGTGCTGCCAGCGACGGGATGAGCCCCCCCCCACCGCTGTCTGCCCACTGCAGGGTCACCACCGCACCGCCGTCTCTCCACCAGCGCCACTAGACTTCACCACCACCACGCTGGACGTCTTCTACACTGCGGCACCGGCGTCTACCCGCTACGGTGCATCTACCGAGAAGACAAGGAGAGGCTTACCAGATCTACGGTTACACACAGAGAGGTACACATTCGATTCTAACAATGGTATCAGAGACAGGTTGCCTTTGTGTAACCCTAACCCTAATCGGGTAAAAGAAGAAAGAAAGAGTGACCGGGGTGGCGGAAGTCACTGTCTACCGGTCGCCACCGCCACCGCGTGGGAAAAGTGCCGCACTGACACGACAAGAAAGAACAGATTCGTGTTTGGATCAGAGAAGAAGTAAAGGAAGGGGAAAAGAGGGATTCGGTACAAATAAGAAAAGAAAAAGAAATCAAAAGAAAACCAAACCCTAACCCTAGATCCCCTTTTCGGGTGAACAAGCGAAAAGAAAAGAAAGAAATGGGATTCGGCTTAGACCCGCTCAGATCCGAAGGGGAAGAAGAAAAGGAACCCTAGATCCAAACCCTAATTCCCTACATCAGTTCAGATAAGAGAAAAGAAAACTCAAATCAGAGAAAGGGAAAAGGGGTAGGTCGTTTTCCGAACCCTAACCCTAGATCTAAACCCTTTTTCCCATCCACTGGTTCGAAAAAGAGAAGAACACAGTCCAAATCGAAAAGAAGAAGGGGATGGGAAAGGAGAAAGGGAGAAGGGGAAAGGAACCGATTCGGATGGGAAGGGAACCCATTCGGATGAACGAAAAGAAAAGAAATCAAAAGAACAGAAAACCGAATCAGCAAAATCGAATCGAAAAATGAAACCCTAACCCTAATTTTGACCCCATCCCCACCACGGGTTAATCCCAGAAGAGAGAAGGGACGTGGAAGAAGGGAAAAGGGGGACGGACCCACCTTCGCCGGCGTGGGAGAAGGGCCGAACCGGGGCAGCTGCTCGCCGGGCTCGGCAACGGGGGCACCACAGCTAGGCCGCTCGACGGCCGCGTGCTCACCCGTTGGGGAGCACGTGTGCCGGCGAGGGGGCCGGCGACGGTGCCATGCCTTGCTCCACCGTCCGCTCGCTCGCCGTCTCGCTCTCGGTGGCTGCTGTCCTTGCGCTGAGAAAGATAGAACGGCGCGAGAGAAAGAAAGAGAGAGAGCAAAGAGAGAGAGAGAGCGAAGGATCAAATGACCTAGGGTTTTTGGGACTCATAGCCGCGGCGGGTTTTTGACCTCCCGAAACGCGCGGGCAAGCCGTCGATCAGATCGAACGACTACAAATGATCGGGCCGACTCGCAGCCCAGGCGAGAGCACGCGGCAGCGCGCTTTGCCGGCCCAGGCCCAGGTTGCGGCCTGGGTGCGGCCTACGCGCGCGCGGTGAGCTGGGCCGAGCTGGCTTTTGCCGGTTTTTGGGCCGAGAGAAGCAGAATGAGCCCACATTTTCTGTTTTTCTTTTTCAATAAATTGAAAAATGGAAAATGGCTCAAAAGAAATAGAGAAAAGAGAATTTTCCCATGGGTAAAATTCAAGAAATTGAGTATATGTTTTCCGCTGCTAAAGAAAAAGTATATTCTCCGGTGATTTTAAATCGACGTGATATTTAACCGGAGAAAAAGAAAGTTTTTCCAGTAAATGTTTATTTCCTAGAAATTGATTAAGGGATTAAAGAAAATAGAAAAAAAAACAATTTTTCCCAGTGGGTAAAATTCAAGAAAAAGAAAGTTTTCCACATATAAAGAAATTGTTTATTCTCCAGTTAATTTGTACCAACGTGATATTTAATTGGAGAAAAAGAAAGTTTTTCCACTGCTAAAGAAAATGTTGATTCTCCAGTTATTTTGAACCAATATGGTATTTAATTGGAGAAAAAGAAATTTGACATGATTATGATGTTGTTATTTTCTGACCAACGTTGTTAATAACAATATCGCACTTTTACTGATTTATGCATTAATTCTATTTCTGCCCAACGGTGATGTAGAATTAGTGTATAAGAAAAGTTGATGATTTTAATGATTTATGCATTAATTCTACTTCTGCCCAACGGTGATGTAGAATTAGTGTGTAAGAACAGTTGTGAAAGTTAAAGATTTATGTATTAATTCTATTTCTGCCCAACGGTGATGTAGAATTAGTGTATAAGAATAATTGTATGTTTTAATTTTGACCAACGTTGGAATCAAGGCATTCAAATGGTGTTATTTTATGTTAAGAAAAGTTTTGATCTATTTTCATCTTGTCTAAGGTGGACTAGGTAGTCACCTCACCGTGTTCCACTGAGTTTGTGGCACCGGTGAGGGAGACAAAAGAGAATGATGCCACTTGGGCAACTAAAGAAAGAGATTTTGAATCCCAAAAGATGTCCTATGACTTTTGAGCATAGAAAGTGGGTCACTATCAACAAGAAATATTTGGTTGTGATAAAGAACACGATTGAGCCTGCAATTATGGGCTTAATCCCAGAGTGTGACACGGTCACCGAATACCTCGATAGAATAAAAAGTCAGTTCACTGGCTCTTCAAAGACATATGCTACCCAGCTGATAAAGCGGCTGGTGACAGAGAGTCACTCTGGAAATGGTGGCATAAGAGAGCTCACGATGCGTCGTCGAAATTATGGCACTGTCGTTTAGGCCATATTTCGAGGGGGAGAATAGAAAGACAAGTTAAGAATGATATTCTTCCTCCATTAGAGCTCTCAGATTTAAAACAATACAGAGAATGCATAAAAGGAAAGTATATAAAGAAAAGTAAGATAGATGACAAACGAAGCGCAGGAATTTTATAGATTATTCACATAGACATCTATGGTCAGTTTCCTATAAAGAGTGTGGATGGTAATGATTCGTTCATAACATCCACAGATGATTACTCCTATTATGGCTATATTTATCCAATTAAAGAAAGAACAGAAGCATTGGATAAATTTAAGATATTAAAGATAAAGATAGTCAGGTCTGACCGTGGGGGAGTACTATGGTCGGCATACCCCATATAGCCAAGTTTCTAGACCTTATGCAGGGTTCTTACAGGAGAATGGCAAAGTAGCCCAGTATTCTATACCGGGCGAACCTCAGTAGAATGGAGTAGCTGAAAGACGCAATCGCACAATGAATGGATATGGTGCGTAGTATGATAACTTACTCCACCTTACAGTTGAGCCTGTGAATAGAGGCGTTAAAACCGTCATTCATATTCTCAATAGAGTATCAAGAAAGTCGATGCCCAAAACACCGTATGAGTTGTGGACAGAAAGAGTACCCTCACTAAACCACTTGCGTGTGTGTGGGGGAGCCCTGCTGAGGCTAAAGTATTTAACCCAAACATTGGGAAGTTAGATCCCAAAACAGTAAGTTGCCATTTGTTTGGCTACCCAAAAAAGTTAAAAGGTTTTCGTTTTCCACTGTCCAGAGAGACATACAAAGTTTGTGGAAACGAGACACGCTGTCTTCCTAGAGGACGAATTGATAAGGGGGAGCATGGTAGCTCGAGAAATTGACCTTGAAGTGAAGCAGGCATAAGCGCCCACTCCAATGATTCATGAGCTATTTTTCTCACTACCTGCTATAGCTACACCGACAGTGCTAGATACTATGGTGACAGCACCTATCGTTATCCCACCTGTGGCAACAATGAATGACGATGAGGAACTTGTTCTTCAGGATCATATAGAACCTATTGCCACACATGAGAGGGAGCAACAGCAGCCTCAAATAAAAGATGTGCCAAAAGTGAAGGCCCCTAAAAGGTCTTAAAGAGTTAGAAAATCAACTATTCCTGCTGATTATGAAGTGTACAACACTAAGGAATTTCAAATGGAGGATGATCCCACCTCATTTGAAGAAGCCATGAGAAGTGATCATTCATCAAAGTGGCTTGAGGCCATAGAAGATGAAATGAAATCAATGAATGTCAATAAAGTTTGAGATTTGGATATAATTCCTAAAGGAGCTAAAACAGTAGGCTGTAAATGGGTCTACAAGACAAAACTTGACTCTCAAGGGAATATAGAGAGATATAAAGCGCGACTTATGGCAAAAGGCTTTATGCAAAGAAAATGGATTGATTACAATGAGACCTTTTCTCTAGTCTCATGTAAAGATTCCTTCAGAATCATAATGGCATTAGTGGCACATTACGATTTAGAATTACATCATATGGATGTAAAGACATCATTTCTCAACGGAAACTTGGACAGAAATGTTTACGTGGCACAACCGAAAGATTTTGTCATGGAAGGAAAAGAACGAATGAGATGTCGCCTAAAGAAAGTGGTACTTGAAGTTTGATCAGCAAATAAAGAATTTTGAGTTTAAAGAGAATGTAGAGGACAATTGTGTCTATACAAAGTTTAAGAATAAGAAGTTTATCTTTCTTGTCCTGTATGTGGATGATATCTTACTTGCTAGTAGTGATGTCAGTCTACAACTGGAGGCAAAGAAGTTTTGTCCTCAAAATTTTGATATGAAAGATCTTGGTGAAGCCTCGTTCGTTTTAGGGATCGAGATTCATCGAGATAGAAGAAAAAAGGGTATTAGGACTGTCACAAAAAACATACATAGAAAGAATCTTAAAGAAATTCAGTATGCACAAATGTAGTCCCTCACCTACTCCTATAGTCAAGGGCGACAGATATGGGAATTTTCAATGTCCCTGGAACCAATATGAGCTCAATCAAATGAAAGTGGTTCCATATGCTTCAGCTGTCGGAAGCTTGCAACATGCTCAAGTATATACGCACCCTGACTTGGCATTTGTTACCGGGTTTTTACTTGGCATATTCTAGAGCAATTCTGGAACAAAATATTGAAATTGATAAAGAAAGTCTTGTGTTATTTGCAAGGAATGAAAGGCCTCATGATGATGTATAGAAGATCTGATTGACTCCACATAGTGGGATATTCAGATTCTGATTATGCGAGAGTGAATATATATATCTAGACGTGGATTTTCTATCATCTCGCAAAGGGGAGCTATTTTATGGAAAAGCTCAAAGCAAACTGTCACTACATCGTCCATAATGTATGACAGTTTGTAGCGTGTTATGAGGCAACGGGCAGGTGAACTGACTAAAGAAGTTCATACCCGGTTTGAAGGTGGTTGACGACATCTATAGACCACTAAAGTTATACTGCGATTATAATCTGGCAGTACATGATGCTCACAACATAAGTTAAGTGGTGCTGCCAAACACATTGAAATAGAGTATTATGTTGTGAAAGATAAAGTCCGGGATCAAATCATAAGTCTTGAGCATATAAGTATAAAAAAGATGCTCGCGGATCCGCTTACAAAAGGCTTATCACCCAACATGTTCAGAGAACATGGTGTTCAGAGAACATGTAGCTAGCATGAATTTAAGGAAAAGCCTAAAATTCCTGGACAAAAGAAGGCCTAAAGATAAGTATCTATTTCAGAACAGAGTAGTGAGTTGTAGTGGTTAAGTCTATCGGCAATGGACCGTGACGATGAGACATGCTCTATGAGCTAATCTGTAATGGAATGAACAAAACTAAATGATATGAAAGTGAAAGATGGAATGAGATCAAGGGGAAGAATGTTAGTTGATCTCCACCAATAGACCCAACGGCCTATTGGGCCCTTGTCTCTGCTCTCTGATCAGGGGAGCCCAACCCTAATACGGTTGGTGGGCCCCTGTCGCACAGCACACATAAAAGGAAGGTGGGGATCAAGGCTCAGTGAACGAGGTTGAACGGTGCCGCTACCCACCTACAGAGAAAACCCTAATCCGATCCTAAAGAAGTGCTACCAGCGACGGGATAAGCCCCCCCCCACCGCCGTCGGCCCACTGCAGGGTCACCACCGCACCGCCGTCTCTCCACCAGCGCCACTGGACTTCACCGCCACCGCGCTGGACGTCTTCTACACTGCGGCACCGGCGTCTACCCGCTACGGTGCATCTACCGAGAAGACAAGGAGAGGCTTACCGGATCTACGGTTACACACAGAGAGGTACACATTCGATTCTAACATGGGAGACTGGCAGTGATCGCTCGCCGCCGGTGACAAGGAAGTTCGGGTTGGGGTGAGGAGTACCGTCAGGCAGCGCCAAGTGGTTCAAATCAAACGCGCAAGACGCTCGAAAGACTGAGAATGATTCTGAAGAAATGAACAAGGCCTGACAGGCAATATATAGCCCACGGTGACAGAAACTACACGGAAGAATACTACGCCTTGTTTAGTTCTACCCTAAATTCTCAAAAAGTGATACAGTACCTATCACATCGAATGTTTGCGGCCCGTGTATGGAGCATTAAATGTAGACGAAAAAAAATTAATTGCACAGTTTGGTGGGAAATTGCGAGACGAACGTTTTGAGCCTAATTAGTCCATGATTGAACACTAATTGCTAAATAAAAATGAAAGTGCTACAGTAGCCCCAAATTCCAACTTCGTGAAACTAAACACACGCTCAATTACGTGCTGTTTAGGAAAATTTTTAATGGCGCAGCCAGTCAGATGGTCTCATCATGGCCAGGCCTGGTTTCGAGGTGCCTTCGTTCTTAGCCCAGTTTTCTGTTTGTCTCTGAACTGTTCTGGAGATAAAAAGGATTTTGCAAGGTTATTGCTGGAGCAGGTTGGCTTTGACGGCTTTGCGACTTTGACTGCCCATTGCCCCCAATAAACTGGGAATTTGGGAAAGGTTAACGCGTAGTACCTCTCTATAAAATGCTACTCCTATATTACCATGTGTCTGTCTCTCTCGCTTCTCGCTTGGTTCTGGAGACGCCCCGAACTTTGACGAACCACAGACATCCCAGGAGCTAACAGCTTCCACCTTCCAGAGTTCCAGTCAGTCACCTTCCACCAAACTTCCATGAAGCTTATCTCCATTACACAACAAGCAGTGGCGGAGGTTGAAACTTTTTGAACTTTGATGTTCCACTGAATAGAAACATGTGAATAGTGCGGAGTTCAGAGAGAGAACTCATATAATTGCCACGCACATTACATTTCTCGAAGAGTCAAACTCTTTTAAGTTTAACTAGTTATACAAAAAATAGTACGGTACTTATATCTCTAAATATGTTTATTATGAAAGTACATTCCACTCGATCTATATGATAATGCTTATTACACATCATATTTGATCAAATTTAAAAGAGTTTAATTCCTCGATAAGTGAGATATACGCTTATTTTGGGATGGAAGAGGTACTAGTTAATTACAGACACCCTCAACTGTAAAGCTATACAAACAAAAGCGTATCATTTTAATAGTATTTCATTATTTACACCTCCTTGCCTTTTCTCGTTTTTGGAGACAAAGCAGATAATACAAAGATGAACATTAGCCCTAAAAACTAGAGACTACATTGTCCTGATCTTGTACAGTGATTATTGAAGAGAACTGAATGTCTGAATCTTCAGGGGACACGCTGACATCTGCACCAGTAAGCTACTCCACCGCCTCTGCCTTGCGCAACAGCGATTTCCTCATCAACATAAAACCAAACAAAGAACGGGTCCTTTATGCTGGGTTCCCTATCATCATTGCTGCTTCCAAAGCCGATTTCTAGGGGACCCAATGGTCCAACCTTTATGCGAACCCGCTCGAAGATGAATGCGAGTATTTTCTTTTTCCATGACAACCTCCCTTCAAACGTTAAGCACCCAACAGGGCCCAAATATATGCCATTCTCAATCCGTTTGCCCTGCAGATAATAATTACAGCAGTCATATATCAGAGATCAGCACATGTTTGTAAGGTGCAACCAAGAAAACCTATAGTGGACTAACAGTGTACGAATTTGCAAATTTCATATTTAAGGCACATAGAGCTACGTTGGTTTAGCAAAAATGTTTGTTGCAGTTGGAAACACGTTCTTTCATGCCTCAGGGCTCAGGATATCATGCTGCAGGGCATCACTATATTGGTACTGCTTGACCTCAACTGGGCATATTGCGCAATGGTGGTCATGTGTTGAACAGTGCTTACTTTAGAGAGAAATGTGAACATATGATGACTATAAAAAAAAGATGTCTACATGGATTTCTTGCATTGTTCAGCAGAAAGAACTTTACAGTGGCAGATAAGAAACTGTTTGAACTTTGAACAGACAACAAATAAACAAACTATTAACATGGCAATTCAAGTACTTGATTATTCAGGTACCACTGATCATCAGAGCTATCATATCATAGCATCATCATGAGGAGCTGCCATGAGAAGCTCACCGCAGCATCGAAGCGCTGGACTGCAGTCACTGGAAAATACTGTCCTTTATCCAGCCGACCCTATATATACAAACATTAAATCAATCAATCAAGCAGCAAACCATAGAACTTAATCCATGACCCATTAAACGTATGGGTCTTCACCTTTGCAGTGAAGATAAGCATCCATGTCCTGCCTGGAGACTCAGTACCACCAAGTGTCTCAAAGAATGTCGATGTGTCGAGTTTCGCCTTCTTGATCTTGGACAGTGCCGAGAGAATTTCCGGCGTAGGTACTTTCCTTGTCTTGGCTGCCTCCTTGAGCACCTTCACACTGTCCGCGACAGCCTACTCTAAACCCACATCAAGAAAATGGTTTTTACTAGTTGCATAACAGGGCACCTTGTAAAGAACTATGAAACTTTCAAGAAATTATGAGGCAGTGGCATTAATGGCTAAATGCCTAAATGCTATGTTTCAAGAAATTAACCATGCACATTTTCCATGTGAATTTAACTAGCGTAGGAAATTTCATTATTCAAGCAAGTTGGATTTTTTCTTTCTTTCTTTCTGATAGAGACCACAGATTCAATGGCAAAAAGTAAAACTAAAGTTCAAAAAAATGTGAAAGACAAGTAGTGCCAAGAGTCCAAGAGAATGCTGACAGTTTGCACCTTTGTCACTGAGACTGCACCGAAGCAATTCATTAACACAAGGTAGGGTAAAAACGTTAGAAATTTAAGCGCAGGACAGCAAAATAAAGTTAAGGAAACGCTTGGGCCATGGCTACATCGCGCAACCACAGAGTGGAAAACAGATGAGCACCAAATTATAGGCGCCAGCAGCTACACAACCCCGTGGGTACTCACCGACAGAGGTTCCTGCGGCGAGGACGAGGGGGACGACTCTTTCTCGACTTCCGGGGACGCGGCGGAGGAAGCAGCGAGTGAGACGCCGCGGCGACGGTTGGGGGAGCCGCGGAGATGCAGCCGCGGCGCGGGCTGGAGTCGGGACGGGAGCGGGGAGAAGACTGGAGCGAAGGCCGTGGAAGCTTGGAGCAAGGAGGCAGACGACGCCATCGTCGTCGTCTTCGTTCCTTGGTTTCGGATCTCGGGAGAGCGGAGCTGCGACGGTGTGGTGCGGGGTTTGTGTAGCGGTTGAGGAATGAGGACGCGAGAGCGCTGAACTCTTGGTCACCATGTCACCGCGCTGACGTGGGCAAAGCTTAGCTCCTAGCCTCAGAGCATCCACAGTGTAGTGCAAAAGTTATCTTATGACCGACAGTCATATCAGATTTTAGGAACACAGGCACACAGCGGTACAAATTTAGCGCTACAAGTTTAGCGATGGGTATTAGACTTCACTGAAAATTGTTTTCTCCGCAGTTTACGCTGGTTCATTGCTTTGTTTCATCTGTGGTGATTGTGCAAATGATACCGCTGTTTGCACGAGGGACGGCCGTCTTCCTTGCTACGTACAGTATTTTTTTTCTCTTCTATTTTTGCCACGTGTTCACGTTGACGAAAAAGGAGAAATCAAAGGCGTACACCTCATTCGGTCATCGCATAGCATAGCATAGGCCTCTACAGCGTTCCAGCCTCGCGGGAGGCCACCGAGAAGATCCGTGCCGGCACCTTCTCTCCCTCTTCACCGTCGCCGGCTCGCCCGTCCTGTCTGTCCTGACCACGCGGGTGCGGCACCTGCACGCCCTGCAGATCGCCGACCACCCCTCGGGCACCCTCCATGCTCCTGCGGTCCGCGCCGCGCCGCCTCCACCTGCTCCGGCCGCACCACCTACGCCTCCTCTCCGCCGCTGCGCTCGCCTCCGCCGCCCCGGCCCAGCTCCCAACCGAGTGGACCGAGGCTCCGCTTGCCTGCGTCCGCCCGGCCACCGCCGATGCCTCGCTGTTCCACGTCTCGCTTGACCTCTCCGCGCACCGGGGGCTCCTCGCCTCCCACGCCGCCGCCGGCCAGTTCCTCCCCTTCCGTCTCCCCGCCGCGCCATACCCCATCTTCCTCGCCATCGCATCCCCTCCTCCCCCGCCCGCGCCCGCGCCGGCGCCCGAGGCCCTAGCCGGGTCAGGGTCACCTTCCTGCTTCGACTTCCTCGTCAAGTGCCTCCCGGGAACCCCCTCCGCGCGCCTCTGTGACCTCCGCCCCGGCGACCTCGTCCATGTTGGCGCCAGCGTCGTCGGCCGCGGATTTGACGTCACCAGGATAGCCGATGCCTGCGACGTTCTCGTCTTCGCCACCGGATCCGGGATCAGGTGCGTTTCTACCACTGCCCTTTCCGACAGGCTATCCTTCATTGGTCAAACCCGCATCAATTGCACTGCACCATGCACAGCTGCTCCATTTTAGGCCTCAAATAATCCACAGTTTGATGCAATTCGGAATTGTGGCGAGAAAAAGGATCAATTACTAAATTGTGATAATCATACGGGGTGAGGGTGCCATCTGGATTTTTTTTCTTCAAAAAAACCTCTTCGAAGAAGGCAGGGTGCTCCTGCAATTAATAAGAAGAGAATTGATCTGGTTTATAGGGAAACTGGGCCCAAAACCTTACAGCCGCACGGTTTGTTAGTAGGAAAACCGAGAAAAAAAAACTAGGCCCGGCGCCCCAAACAACAACCCTCCTGCAAACACACAGCACCAACCCATAAAAGACAGAGCCGTCATGTGTCATCGTCGCCGAGCTTGTAGCAACAAGCAGCTCCGACCTACAAACAGCAACACTACAACAAGGCATATCTAGGAGGAGAAAGCAGCACGTCATCGTTGCCCAGCATTGCCGCACCCCACAGCGAGCAGCTCCGACTTCACCATTGCAAGCTCAGACCAAGAGTGACTGCAATGCGCCCCATGTGAACCAACTATGCTGGATTATTATATGTATATATCCATTATCTATTGTGCGAGCTATTTCTCGTATTACTTCCAACAAATCTTGATCCATAAGTTTCTCCTAATTGCTTAACCAACCATTAGTACTCTTGGGACTTGGGATATAATCAGAACATGCACATGCTCAGTGGAAGATATAAGCGTGAAAAGGCATTAGCTGCAAGATATTTATTAGGTTTTCACTTCTTCAGATAAATAAGCCATTTAGTTGTTGCATGTATGTTCTATGCTGTGCTGCCACATGCCATACCAAGCAATTTACCAACAATGCCCTGTTCTTGATTGGATTCCTCTATCCCTTCGATGAATGAGCAATACCATTCCCATGAATAGCTTTGTCAGATTTATTCAGCTGCAAACATCATTGCCTCTAGAAGCCTGCTCTCTAGATAAGCTATATCTATGTTATGAAAGCACATATACACCCTTGCCCTAAGAAGTCTGTATTAGTGTATCTATTCAAATGCGTACAAGTACACTTGTACAAGACATGCAGATGCATGTACATTGGAATATATAATTATTCTCAGTCTCTCCTTCACATTTGTTAATTGCAGCCCTATACGATCACTTATTGAGTCAGGTTTTGCTGAAAACAAGAAAACTGGTGTAAGCCTCTTTTATGGGGTTAGAAATCTTCAGAGGATGGGATATCAGGTAGGTAGGTTTATGTCAGATTAGTTGTACAGTTTGTATAATGTCATACTCCGTATATGATGGCTGGTGACTATGTGGTCTGACAGGAGAGGTTCCATGATTGGGAATCCAGAGGAGTTAAAATTGTACCTGTCCTGTCAAGACCAGATGGTCAATGGACAGGCGAGCGAGGTTATGTCCAGGTGCTGTTATCTTTTTACTCCCATGTTATTTAGAGTTTGTTGTGTTTTTGTGTGTTATAGAGTTTCTTTTGCATTTTGTAGAATGTGTTCTCAAGGATGAAGAATATTGTAAACCCTTCATCAGTGGGAGCAATTTTGTGTGGGCATAAACAGATGACTGAGGTATGGTAATTTTGCTTGTTTTCCTCTCATTTTTATCTTAGACACTCGAGGTAACTATTAGACACAAGTTGGTAGCACCTTCTACATTCAGCATTTTTTTTTGTACCCATGTGTCACAATGTTCTCTACTTCAACATGTTTTTTTCTCTTCTGAACATGGAAACATTAGAAATGTTCTTATAATAGGGGCCTGCATCGATATGTAATATAGGCTAATAATTATTGGAAGCTCAGAATTTTTATCTACTACAAGGTTTTAGTTTGTTCATTGTTAGGGACATCTACTTAACATAAATCATAAAGTTGCACGCCATTGTCATGTTTTGAACCATATTTTGTTTGTGCTGATCTATAGTTCATAGTGTCTATTTTTGGCAGACTAAAATGACTAGCCGGCTGTTCGGCTGGCTGGCCAGCCCACTCAGGCACTCACGCTTGCACTGTTAACATGAACGTGTCTTCCAGTCAGAACAGTATTTTTCTCTTACAACAATCCAGCCGAAACAGTATTTTGGCTTATTTTTCAGGCCAGCCAAACAGCCTGGAAGTTTGTACATTGTTTGATAAATGTTGTCTTCTATGCTTGTCATTCAGGATTAACACCCATCCAATTTCTTTATGGTAAATGTTGTCTTCTATGCTTCTTTGCTGATCTTATGTAAATGTTCGTATGACGTAGGAAATCACAAGAGTTCTTGTTGCTGATGGTTTGTCAAAAGACAGGATCTTAACTAACTTCTGACCGCTAGTAGGACACTGTTCCATCCTTTTTTGGAGGCTGTACCTTTTTTGTACTACAATACAATCGAGCAGCTATTCTTTAAAGCAGTGCGAATGCAGCAACAGGAAGACAGTTGCGTAATAAGGGCAGATCATTTCCCCTCGTGACCACAATCACCATATTGGCTTATTGCTGAATGCCTTATGTAAATCTCAACAGCATGTGACCACAATCACCAAAGGCCCTAGTTGAGATTGTTTTGTAGCATCTGAGACATTTATCCGGGGATATAATGTAAGGCGCCGATGTACCAAGCAAGGTCTTTTTTTTTTAGAAAAAAGAGGAGATATAGATGTAGCATTATTTGCAGTTAGTACTCCGTATATGCGCTGTGTGCCTTTTGCAGCGCTGAGATTTTGGTGTATATTGTCAGAATTTTGTATTAATTGAGTGGAATGTAGCATATCGATGCATGCTGTTTAATTTAGGGGGTCTCTTAATTTAGACGCGTTCAAAGTGTCTGTTGCACTATGGGTCTCAATGATCTAATACTTAAAAATGCACCACTACAGTAGGACACAATGTCTCCGTTCTAGCCCTTTTATCGACTTCAGCCTTCGGAGGTCGGACAGCTAACCAAATGCTGCTGCAGCAGCAACATAACGCCTTTTAAGTCCCAAACAAGTTGGGGTAAGTTAGAGTTGAAACCCAGCAGAAGCAATAGGTTCAGGCACTGAATAGCTGTCTTCCAAGCACTCGTATCAAAAATCACGCTTCATTGTCAACTCTTAACAAATTTTCGAAGCCAGCAAATATAAGTATCTTCTAACGTTTCATAGCACAAATCGAAGAAATATGTTATCAGCACAACAACAATTAACGGAGAACATCAGGAAGGAAAAATTGATCTTTCTGTCCTCAACAATTATTAACTGAGAACATCACGAACGAAATATCGATCTTTCCGGGGTATCTTCAGTTTGCGCTCTCACTTCCAAGGGCCCTCTGGCCATCTTTCAATAGTTGCCTCTTGTCATTAGGTTCTGCAGAGTTACTATGCCTTTCATGGTGGTGCCGATGGTGACGGTGAAGGTGGTGACGGTGGCCATTCTTGTGAGACCTTTTGCCATTTCTCATCTTCCCTGATTCAGCAGCATCTCTATCATCTGATGACTCCTCCAAGGATTGGCTCCTGAGATGCTTATGGCTGTTGGAATCTGACCTTGCATCCTCGTCACTTGATCTCAGACGCTTCCCATGTCTCGACTTAACCTTGCCCTTGTCCTTGTCCGAGTCATCATCGGATGACCGATGGTGGCGTCTGCGGCTCTGAGAATGATCCTTGGCAGATCTCTGTTCTTCCTCGTCACTGCTGCAGTCTTCAGAGTCTGACCTTGAAGAGTGTCGGTGATGCCTTCTTCTGTGCGAGCGCTTCTTCCTTGGACGTTCTTCTTCAGACCTGCTCTCATATTCACTGTCGCTCTCGTCACTTGAGTCTGTGCTCCTTCTGGACCTATGCTTGCGTCTCCTGGCATCAGAGTCAGAATGTTCATGCTTCTTGTTCCTTCTACGGTCCTTCCTCTTCCTATGTTTCCTATCAATATCGCTGTCATAGTCACTGTCAGGGTCCGAAGAAGATTCTCCTCTCCTCCTGTGCTTTCTTGATTTTAGCTTCTTCGCCTTTGCTTCTGCATCAGCCTTGGCCTTAGCTGCTGCTTCTAGCTTCTGCTCCCACTTTAGTGGGGCTTCTTTCTTCTCAAGGATCCTCCTTTTCTTCTCTTCGACCAGCTGCAGGAACCTTTTGGCATCCATCCCGAAAAATCAGATAACACAAAACCTGTAGGGACGTGAAATGATGCAAGGAAGTGCATCTCATAAAAGAGACAAAAACACTGTTAGTTTTTTGAACGACTGAAATTATATAGCGCACTAGTAGAGATGTAAATCTAATCAGATAGATTGAAAGCTTTCAACAACAAATTTTCCATGTACAGACATAACAAAATGTGGTGAATTAATTCCTAACAGCAAATTACTTGGATGCGCTTTGAGCTAGTTTAAGCCTCAAATGTACTGTAACCAATGTATTCTTGATAATACTCACGCAATTCAAATAATGTTCAAGTCAACTTTCTATGGAGAGTGGCCAATCAATCATGTTCAAAGCTAAATGGCTTCTAAGCTTTCAAGCTCATAAAACTATGTTAACAAAAGGGATCTCAAAGGTATCACAACTATACACAATATCCTAAAAAATAACTTATGTGAGAAAGATATGGTAGACCAAAATCAGTGGCCCCTGATAAATGAAAAATGGCTCTTCATAAAGCAATTTTTTAAACATGATTATGGTTATGAATCTGGGTGCAGCAAAAGAGACACAGACTTCTAATTAATTTTAACTCCCAACATCCTATATTTCGAAATGACAGTAATACGAGCAGACACTGCTGCACAAGCATGAAGGTTATCACTAGGAGAAGCTAAGGCTAATTGCAGTCGCCACCAAGAACCGAACACAGAGTATGCACGATTATACACTCTTACCTTGTCGTCCAAAATTCCCAAGTCTGGAGAAAGACCCTTCCTTTTCCTTTTGCTTAGACCACAATTCACCTGCAATAGCAACCAAACGAAAACACAGTTGGAAAATATAAATTCGGGAAAAGTAATTTGAAAGGGGTATTCTCGACTAAGAAACACATCCGTGCATAAAGACAGCGAAGCGTACTCAGATCCCATCCGCATCCAATTCCAATTCACATCGCACAACAGAGAGCTAACAAAATTTGAAGTCCATACACCCGAGGATTCTCGAAAAACACGACAGATCTGAACCAGAACAACAGCCGAGAACCACCGCGCCCCAAACCCTAACTGCGCTTTATAAGACATTTAACCCCTGCAGCTCACAGATCTGGCTGCAGTCACCCCGATCTGGAGCCAACGCCACCAGAAGACACGATCTGAGCCAAAGCGCGCTACCATCGTAGCATCATAGAGTTCAAAAATTCGACGATTTTTTTTTTCGGGAAAAGATTGGGAGAATACCGCAAAACAAGCGGGCAAGAGCGGGACTCAGCGAATTGGCGAAGCGCGGGTAGGCGGCGAAGGTTCGTATCGTGCGTGAAGGTCGTCGCCGCCTAGTCGCAGACTGATGAGAGAAGAGAAAGGAAACTTGGCCCGTCGCCGCCGCAACCGGGTCGCCCGGCTGTACGCCGCGCGGCGGCGGTGGTCGTGCACGCGGAGGTTGTGGGTTGCCGGGGGCCGCTGCGGGCGAAGGCGGCGACCAGTATGACTCGGCGAGCTACGCGCGCAACTTCGACGACGGGGCGTGGATGGCCGAGGAGGGCGTGTCATGGAACGCGCGTTCGTTCGGCGCGTGCCTACCGCCGTACAACAAGTAACACCGCAACAGGCATTTTTCTTCGGGGAAAAAAACACGGCAACGAAGCCCTACACTGAGGCTTCCAGCTGCGCAGACACAGCAGTGGATATCCTCCTATACTACTAGCGTTACATAAAATTTAACAAGTGGAACAAGATCATAAATCTGTTTGGCTTCAACACAGAACTAATCGATTATAGAAATTTAACGACGTGTCAATCAATTTAACCTGCAATTGATCATGGGAGAATAATCCTATCAGTAATTTAAGGTGAAACATATCGGTATTGTACCAGACCATTCCAAATGTATGGTTAGATAGCCGATTCAATAAGGCTATCGACCGACGTATCCATAAAATAAAGATCTTTAAATCAAGGATTATCGGCTAATATTAAATAATAATGATATGAATCAGAATAACCGATGCTCATGGAACATTAGAAAGCATCGTCGGCTAAATGGAACATGATCGATATAAAGCGTCGAGCCGATAAGTTTGATGAAAAGAATATAACATGCGAACAAATCAGTTGTTTAATATAAATAAATCTACAAACAGTTTGAATCTAATCTATTATCATCAACAATGAGGTTCGATCGGATTGATGCAACTATGATAATGATAACAAACTAAATTCAAAGAATCTATAAAACCATCTATATCCTGACATATTCATGAAAACATGCTATATGCATAAGAGTATAGGCAAATCGGCTAAAATAGCCGATGCAGTCATAGCAAACAAACAGAGTACATATATTGATCATGAACAAGACCACTAATCGATAATTTCTAATCTAAAGTCTTACCAATGAGGCTTGACCGGATCGATGCAGCTATGGTAGTATCATTAGATTATATCTCATTAATTTGTGAGTTTATTCAAGATTGAAACGTGTCTTTAGATGCATACTATGTTTGATTGGAATAAAGATAAAACAGCCGATCTAGCAGAATTAAGCCATCGATTATAAGATTTAAAGCGTGACCAGATCGAAGGACGACCAATTAAGATGATATGATATCGATCTATCTCTATCTCAATCAGTTGATTTGTTATAATTAATAAAACATTAATTATAACAAGATCGATAACTGGTGAATCAACGAAAAACAGCAAGAAAAACCTTACTAATCTTAGCAGATTCTATAACTGATGATATTGTATTAAACAACAACTTATTTAACACAAGATCGATAACTTTGATCTATATTATGATTCGTAACAGATCAATCATCTGATGCAGCCTTACAAACTACGATACATATTGATAACTAACTTATATTATGGCTCATAAAAGATCAATCAGCTGATGCAGCTTTACAAGCACAATACAAGTCATGACGATACTCACAAGCAAGCTGGAGGTCGATCAGTCGATGCAGCCCTGTTTGCTGAAGAACTCGCTGAGATCTACATTACTCATACTCTTAATGCGATGGCGAAAGCCGGAAAGATTGTGGCTCCGTTCGGCTTACCTTAAAAACAGCACTATTCAGCTTGGTTTTTCAACCGAAACAGTGTTTTTTCTCTCACAACAATTCATCCAGAACAATGTTTTTCAGCCAGTTTCAGCCAAGATTCAGCAAGCCAAACGGGGCCTGTATTGATTGAGTGTTCGTCTTTTCTTTTTTACAATAACCAGGGTCTAATATTTATACCCGAAACCCAAATATGAATCCTACTCAAATACTGATTTATTACAATTCTTGGAATAAAAGAAAATTTTCCTAACTTAATAATAACTTAGATCCCTAATTTTCCTTATCTGTAGAGTCCGACACACCTTCCTGGCGCTATTCAAGCATAGTCCATTGACGTCGTCTGCTGACGTCATCTATAAAATAGACGATTTTGACATCGCATCTAAGCGCATGTTCGCTTTTCTTATAATCCATCTTTTTCAGCTTATTTTTTCAGCCGGAACAGTTTTTCCTCTCACAACAAATCAGCCGGAATAGTGTATCGGCTTTTCGGCGAAGCGAACGGAGCCTAAATCAGCTGATACCGATTCACATCTAATCGATTCCTTGACGACACAATCCTGAAAACTTTGAATTCCCACGTTCTTTTTCCTAAATTTTGGTGTAAACAACTAGGCATCGAATCACATAGTGTCGCTTGACGTTTAATGCTTAATCACATAAAAAATGTCGCCGTAGGATTTATGCGGTCGCTATAGGATTTATGATGGTTAAACTTCTAAATTAACTTGATTTATATAAAATAACAATATTTATATCTCTCAATAAATTATTATAGAAATATATTTCTATTAATCATGTATTATAAATATTAACGGTTTCTTATACAAATTTGATCATAATATCTGTTTTTTCGAGAAATAGGAAAAAAAAATTCTTATTGGAGGGAGTGAGTATACGGTGACTAGCGAACGAATCGGATCATACGGAGTACAGACCCATCGAGCTATGCGGACATGACGGTACCATACCACCATTGCTTTGCTTAGCAGTACTCTTGTTAGGCTAGTCCTGGAGTTTCGATCTAAGCAAATGCAATGCAAGTGAAGTAGTACTACAAGCACAAACATGGCATTAATTAGAGTTATTGAGATATGATGAAAGTAATACACTGTCTCAAGATTTCCAAACAAATTGACACCACCATTAGAACAAGTCTCAAATTTCAACCTACAATCTCCAATCCCGTGTATAATGTTTTGGTAACCTTCGAAACAATAAAACATATCGACCATTAGCATCGGTTATAAGTAGAAAACAGAATTCACAGTTTAAATGTAGCTACTAAACACTAACCCACACTCAAGGATGAAGGGGGTATAAACACCAACAGGTTCGTTCCACAAACTGAGATAAGTCAACCGGCGCAACAAGGAAAGAGTGGCTGCATTTGCCGACGGGCGACCAAGGGTACGAGCCAATAAAAACATCACAAGATTTGAGTATTACTAACAAACAGAGACACAATATCCATGGAGTATAGCAACTTGGAAAGTTAAAACATTGACCAGAAAGGTGCCATAGACTAAAAGACTACCTCCAAAATTTTAGGTGCCTCCAAAATTTTAGGTGCAGTCGGCAAAACAGAACAAATTCAAGTAACCATTCTAGCCGAGATCACTAGCAGACATTGTGCACGGATGTCTCCACAAGTGACATATGGCAAAAAATCTCAGCGGCACGGCATCAGTTCCGTGGCCTGGTGGACCAGGTCGATGAGGAGGATGAAGAGTTTGAGGAAAATCTTGATCCACCACGCCAGCGGTCAGTAGCCGGAGGAGGGCCATCTTGGCGGGGTGGGGGTGCATCCTGTCGCGCAGGAGGGCCATCTTGCCTGAGTGAACGCTCATCAGGGCGCGAGCGCTCTCCACGTGGACCCCAGCGGTCTTCATCGCGTGGGCGCACATCTGTTGGCCTCCGGCTGCCACCAGGTGGACCCCAGCGGTCTTCATCCCGTGGGCGCACATCTGTTGGTCTCTGGCTGCCACCAGGTGGACCCCAGCGGTCTTCATCGCGTGAGCGCACATCTGTTGGTCTCTGGCTGCCACCAGAGCTGCTGCCGCTATCGCCGCTGAGTTTAAACTTCGGAATATATCTACCAGGAGCTGGAGCAGCGGCTGCCACAGCTGCAGCAGGGGCTGCTGCTGGCTCACGAGGTGGCTGTGCAACAGGTGTAGAATCAGGAGTATGCACAGCCTCAGATCCCTTCAGGAGCTTCTCCCTGCTCGCCTTTGCCTTCTCCTCCAACTCCATCTCTCTAAGTCGCTGCCTTTCAGCAATAGCATCAAGCTTAGCTTTCCTTTCAGCCTCCTCTCTCTTCCTCCTCTCTTCCTCTGCGGGAGAGTAAACAGTATAATCAATAATATGGATGAAACAGGATTTGAATCCTTAAGTTCCATTTGGCCAAATATGGAATGATATAGAGAGTGAGCCACATTCAGTTACACAGTAGCAAATAGAGTTTATGCTATTTGTTGATTAAGTATCAAAAATCAATGTTAGGTTAGTGTTGGATCAGTTTGAACAGGGACCTCTTCATATACTGACCAAAAACTAATTTTAGTATTGCAATGGTCGAGAACCAAAACCGAACATAACGTAATTTGATTCATTATTAACGAGACATCAAAACCAATGAAATCATGTGAACAGCATTCAGACAATTATTTTTAGTATTAAAACAAAGCACGCAAAACTGAAAACATTATACATTTATACCTACAAGTAAACTTTTAGCTTTAGGTGAAAGAACTACAACGTTATGGTTCAATTTCAGTAGTTTCGCAGAAGACCAAACTGAACTAGGGCGAAATAGCCAGTGGCCAACTTTCAAGGTAAACTAGGCCACATTTTGCTCATTCTTACTTAACAATGCACCACGGCCATTTTGACTACAATTACAGGATAACACAAAAAATAATTTACTGGTCAAAGTTTTGCTTTCGAAAGGTACCCAAAAAAAACCAAGCAGAAGTGTGCCAACAAGTACAATCAACGAATGATGAATATAATCGGTTCAGAATTCACTTGCCTTCACATTTTCTAGCTTCCTCTTCCTCGCGAAGCCTTTCAATCCGCTGTTCCTCCAGGTTCAGATAATACATCAATTTCCTTACTGTCTCCCTTTCACGCTTTCTTGATGATATCAGCTGACTGATCCGTTCATCTCTCTCTTTTTTCAGACGACCAAACTCAGCTTCACGACGTTGGACGATTTTCTCCTGGAAAGCATTCTGCAACAGCGAAACAGAAAGTCAGGAAGAGAAGGGAAGGTTATTTGTCATGAACAAAGATATCGGAATATATAGTCAGCTTGACAGCTCGTTAGTTAAGAGGCACAAAAGAATCTCAAATTCGAGCATCATGTTCTGTAAATTTCAATGAAAAATTACAGTGGCCAGCATTAGATCCTGAGCAATCTTATCTTGATTATAGGGTAAGGCATTCTATGTATAACAAATACTCCCTCTGTTCCAAATTATAAGTCGTTTTGGTTTTTCAAGATACATAGTTTTTGCTATGTATCTAGACAGTGTATATCTAAGCGCATAGCAAAACTAACATATCTAGAAAAGCTAAAACGTCTTATATTTTGGAACGGAGGAAGTAGCAAGCAACCATAAATTCATTGCTATATGGTAACAGATTAGTCGAAGTGTATATCAAAATAGCCATTTGTAATAAGAGGTGGTTTTGGATCAAAACAGCATCACAGGTTAAATATATACCAAACAGAAGCAACCTGCATTGTGATGTAGAGGCTTAATAACAAAGACATGAGTAGCATACGAACCTTGTGTTCCAACATTCGAGAAAGTCTATTTTTCTCTTGCAAGTCGCCAGCATGGTGTTGCTTGCTGAGTTCAATCTCCCGCTGCAAGCAGAAATAAATGACTAAAGTGCTCACATGTATCTGAACTGCATAAACAATAAAAGAACAGTAGAAAACTGACAAGCTGCTCTTGCTCGTGAAGGATCTTCTCTTCCTCAAGACGTTTCTCGAAAGCTTGCTCGATCAGTGGTGCCTCTTCCTGCCTTTTTGCCCTTTCCAGATAATCCATTGTTTTTGCAAGCCTCTGCAGTTTTTTCTCCATTTCCTGGCGCTCCTTCAACTGTTCATTCAATGCCAATTCCATGATGGCCTCCTTAGTAAGCTCCTGCACCCAAATATTCAGATCTATAAGAATATTGAAGAGGTTTACAATTCAAAGATAGAACGGTAATTCAAGTTCTAGCCAACACTGGAATATAGAATTTTAGGCTTTTAGCAGTGTGACTGTGATCAACATTACTTCAGTACAACGGCACAATGTTATCGATAGTACATGTAGCAAGATAATACAAAACTGAAAATCAATAAATACAACCATCCGCCTTAGCATGTAGCATATTTAGGATTAAAAATGAAATTTAGCTCTATCGTACTCTTGTACCATCAAATTTTAGTCCGCAGCCAAAATAATATTCAATTATCCCATGCACCATATCAGACATCTAAGTTGCCCACACTAACAAAACCAAAGGAGCACACAGGTGCCAACACGTTTGTACAATACTGAAATGAAGCACGAAATACAAGATCTGAGCCCGGCATGGAGTTCGCCTCCTTGTTTGAGCCAGAAATTCCCAATTGAAACCTTGATCATGTCTACATGTACATCGCCTTTCACCTACTGGTTATCTGATCCTCCACTAAAATCCTTATAGAAACTTAAAGCAAATAAAGGACCATTGTTTTGACAAATATAGATAGCAAGCAGTGCTAGTTGTTGTAAAGCAATAACTGTTTCTTACCCCTTCAACAACGACATGTTTTTTCCCTGCTTTCTTCAAGTCTTCTAGCAACTTTTTTGCTTCTGCTTTATTTTTTTCCTCTATCTCTCTACGAATCCGCTCGTGCTCCCTCTGCTTCTGTTCATTGAGAAGCCTCACCCTTTCCTCGTCCACAGTTTTCCTTTGACTGTTCATTCTCTTTGTTTCTTCTTCTTTTTCCTGGAAAAAGAGAGCAACCATAAACAAAAACGTAATATAAAAGGTAAAAACTTGAAAGCATTGAAGAGTAATCAAATAACATATACCTTCTCCAATATTTTGCGCTCAAGCTCTTCTTTGCGCTTTTCAATGATGGACTTTCTTGCAAGAAGCCTCTTATGTTCATTCTCCACTATTCCAGCCAAACTAATGAGACTTTCACCGAGTTTAGTCAGCTTTTTCACTGGTGGACGAATATGATTCCTCGCTTTATTTAATGAATCAGCCAGAACACTAAGGTGATCACTTAATCCATCAGATTCTATGTCCTATAAAGAGAAATTGGTCATAATAATGTCAGTGTTCGATCTCATCATGAAGTAATGCATTCAGCATCACACAAATATATGACAGATAGCTGGCAATCCAAGTAAATTCAAGCACATAAGAACACCAGCAAGATCTTCCAGATTTCACAAATATGTTCAAACACAATTTGAGGAGCTAAAGGGCTATTGCATGTATTCTGAAAGAAAAGGGTACCACAGTGGAGCACATGCTCATAAAGTCATAAAATACATATAGTGGGTGATGAGTATCTATATATTAAAAGTAAATTAATTGAAGAACATTAAGAAATAGTAATAACCACGGTGACAATGCGAACCCACTGTACAAAACCTTGACCCATGTGGTACTGCATACATGTGTTTCTAGAAGATAAAACATCAAGGAACATGAAATAATGGAGGGCCAATATAGACCTTGCACATCTTAAATACTTAAATCATGAAAAGAAAACGATATAACAGACATCTACACGAAGCTTACAACCAAGAGGCAACTGTGAACAGATAATGAACAGAGTCAGGACCACATACCACAGTACCAAAATGAACAGCTCCTGATAAATGGTTAACTTTTATAGCAACAAAATTGTGTTTCACAGCATCAACAGAAATCTTCTCCACAACAGAGAAGTCAAAGAAAGGGATCATTCTTGAGAGCATATCAATCTTCATGGACTGGAAAATAAAAGAGGCCTGAGAAGTGGAAGAGACGTTAAAATCATTATTGCAACATATAGCAATTATATAAGATATGTACAAACATATATAGCAGAACGTGAATTAGGACCTGTTGCAGCACTCTCAATGTTGTCAGCTTCTCCAATGCTGATATGTACTGAGATAACTTAACCTCTGGAACAGAAGAAGCTGACGAAAGCTTCCCTCCAATCTTTGAAATCTTTGAAAGAAGTGGCTGCACTTTTGATGCAAGGTCCAGAGGGAGAAACTCATGTTCCAAAAGGTTGTATAAATCTCGCACTTCTTGGGAAGCACATGAAAGGACTCCTTTGGACACCTACAAGCCATCAAAGATATTGATAGCTATTTATGACAGCAGAGAGATAGCATTGATTTTATATTGATTATTAGGATATGTATAATCCTGCACTAATCATAGATTGGGTGTAATCCCATAGATAGGCTCCGATACCATGTAGAATAGACAGGAAAGGAGGGAATCACCACACACTGAATGTGGGTGGGGAGCCTTTCATATATAGCTAATATGTATACAAGGAAATTACACATATGGAAAGCTATACCCTGTACAAGGAAGCAATCCTAGGCTATACATAGAAAGAATCCTAGGCTATATATGGCAGCTAGCCTATCTATGGGATTACACCCAATCTATGATTAGTGCAGGATTATACATATCCTAATATTGATGGACCAGAGTAAGGAGATGACAATGCTTTCATATTTCAGCTATCCAACTCACATAGTAAAAAGGAGAATCATGTTAAGTGCTGCAAATAAGCAGTTAATTATAACATAAAAATAACTTAGCAGCACAATTGCCACAGAAGAAAGCTCTTTGAAAGTGTCATGGCCATGCTGAACCGTTTGATGTAATTACAATATCACACGCATTAAAACGTCCCTTCCCGAGCAAGACATCTTTCTAGAGTGATAAAACAAAATAATAAAAAAAATGTTTATAAAGGAATGCATGTGGTAAGACCAAATACAAAAATTAGAAAACACAGTTGCAGGAATAACAGTATGATTTTCAGAACGTACCAATTCGGATAGAAGAGATGCTCTTGAAGGCTGCAAAAAGGATAGCAGACTGATCAGGGTGGAAAAAGTGCTACTGAACAAACTCTTTAATTTACAAACAGTTTGGAGAACAAACCATTTCTCTATTTTCACGCTTGGAATCAAGCGAGAAGTTAACAAGGTTGGCCATCCGCATGTTACGCTCCTTCTCATTCTCTGTCTCAAAATGAGATGCACCATATTTTTGGTCATAAGGTGCCACAGATAGTGCAGCGAGCAAGAAAGAAGATGCTATTAATTGTAGATCCTTCTGTGACAAGTTCTTATTGTAGCTCTTTTGCAAGTTGAAAAGCTTGAGCCATGCATACGCATGATAAAGGTGGCTATCAGATATCCAGAAAATTTCAGTTAATTTTGCATAATACACCACCAAGACAGAAGGTTTGGGCATTTTCTTCACCATGCTCATCAAACCATGGATATCTTCCACAGATCGGAAGGCTTCCTGCAAGATGGTACATTCAGTGACAATTAGAGGAATGTAACATTTACATGGATAAAGAATTAATTAAAATACGTAGGTTCTGGAACAAACCTGCCATAGGGAAACCTCTGTAGCAACTTTAAGCTGTTCAACACGTGTATCAAGATACAGTTGTAAACTTTCAGGTGCAGCCAGATCAGGCCGATCTCTTTGATCGCGATATTTATTGAGATTGGCAAGATGATTTCTGATGATCTCACACAACCTACGGAATTCAGTTGTTCTCTTATACTGCTTACAGAATTGAAAAGCCCTATGAGCAGTCATCTGCATATTAGGAAGTTAATCAGTCACAAAAGCTACTCATAAGTATTTACCGGAGCACAAATTGTACAAGGAATAAAATTAATACAGGCAAATGTAGGTACATGATCCGATAGGAAAGTCAGTAATGCCAAACCATTTAACCAGAATATTAGATATTACATTAAGCTATTGACTTCAGAAGATATGTTTTGAATTTAATAGCAAAAGCACGTGAATTTCAGATAGAAACTGGTTGTATGATCACATACATCTGAATAGGGTGATTGTTGAATAGATATAGGGGAGGCAAAAAAAGTATAAATAATTCAACAGAAAATAAAAAACTATATAAATGGTAAATGTACTGTACCGATATCATGGACAAATTACGTATCACATACGAAGTAAATTCAACAAATACAAACAATACAATGCTCATAAGAGAATAGCTTACAGCATATAACGCTTCAAGCTTTGAATTGTTCTTTAGTATCTCAAGAACCGTCCTGTATGTCTCCCAGAGGAACTTAAACCAAGGAGTGACAACCTCTTTATCTGATCGGTCCTTTCCTTTCTCCCCACTAACAAAACTGAGCATCAGGTCCTCGGGACGCTTGTCTGCTTCCAAATCTTCAACGTCCAGAGCATCTTCCAGGGCTTCTGCCTGACTCTTAGCTTGTTCAGCTCTCTCGTTGGAAAGCTGCATGAAGTGCTTTATGACATCCTCCAAGGATGACACGTTTACTTGCTGGCAGACAATCCTATACTGAATAAGACCATCTTTTGCATATCTTCCTTGCCTCAGGTCAACACAGAGTTCTACATACTTCATCATGATCTTTTCAAGAGGCTTTTGCCATGACCTGTACCTTCTCGAGGTAATGAGATCATGTAAAACCTGGAGAGCTGCCTGCTTTTGCCCAACGTGAATCAATTCTGAAATAAAAGCAGAGCAAGCGATCAGTATACACATCTTTTGCGCCAATATGAGTAGATGTCTAAGAATTTGCGATCATCTTCAGAACAATATCAGTACAAAGTCATGAGTCATGCAATAACTAAACCAGTTTAGATAAAATAAAAAGTGAGGTCAAATTCTTGGGGTTTCTTTTCTTTTTTTGGTAAACTTATTGGTACTCGTGGAGTTGGCAATAGCAAGTAAAAACATGGATATAAGGGGGGGGGAAAAAAAAGTACTGCCACTGTTCACTTCAGCTTCCACTGGAAGCCTTAAAACTAAAATGGCATGGCTTAGCATTATTACATGACATAATTCATCAAAAAAGAATCTCAATGTGTCAAGTTATCCCACATAATGAGGTAGAACAGACAACTTGCTAATATTTGTTTGTATATGCAGTAACCGAGGCTCACCTATCTAATGGAACATCAATTTAGCCAATGTTCGAACTTCCAAACCAACCTAACATGTAGAATCTAACCTACCACTCAATGGCTTCATCAGCAGTAAACATTTCCTATTGAATTATAGCAATAAACACATCAAACGCTTCATCTTCACGCTATCCTAATTCTCAAGTGCCTAACGAATTCTACATGTGGCAGGCGTAGCTGCAACACTACCGCAACAACCACCACCTGCATAGCTGCAGATAAAAAACGAGCCAAGTCCCAGCAGTACCTTCAGCTCTCTTGAGTGCGTTCTCAGGTTTCGCAAAAGTCGCCATGGTCGCAGTGAGGGTTCTGTGGTGGCGATATACTCCTGCACCACACCAACAAACCAAACAGCAAAAACTGGGTTAGGTCAGGTATTCAGGAAAGCAGTAACGTGAAATCCATCGAGCAAAGGCTTTCACCACGCAACAGATCGATTCGAACTAGCGGCAGGCCCACGATTTAGAGGTTGGGCATTCAAAATATGAAGGGTCATAAAAAAATACAACCAAAAACCTAATATTTGGCATGTATATAATACCATATCGTAATCGTAACAAGTGTATAAATAGAGCAATATAACACATATTTGAGTACGTTTTTATAGAATTGAGCATAACTTGAAATTGTTCAACATAGAAGTGCCAATTGTTCAACATATCTAAGTGGCAACTCGCTCTAATTAATTCTCACTGGTTGTAGCTCTGCTCTTTCGAAGCCACTCACAAATTGCATCCAAGGATGCATTGAAATGCAAAGCCAACTTACAAATTCAATTCACTGGTGCTGGTGGACAGGACAGGTGGAGTGGTGTCTCTGCTCCAATCGGCAACCGCCCGGCGCCCTGCCGACCGTAGAGGCTCCAATCGGCTGGCTCAGGGGCTCTGCTCCGATCGGCGGAGTGGCAGACCTCCGGACACCCTACGCTGACCGCTCGGTGCTCGACTGCCACGCCCTGCACGTCAGGCGCCGTCGCCCGCAGCCCCCGCCCCAGCGGCCAGCGCCCAACCGCCCAGGTCACCGCCGTCCGCCGCCGCCGCTAGGGGTTTTGGGAAATTTGGGAGAGGAGAGAAACGGGAGAAGACAGGAGGATGAAAAGGATCGAACGGAACGAGTCGGCGACGCGATCACTCGCGTGTGCCTCCACGAGGGGGTCCTCCTGGTCGTGGCCTCGTGGGCTCCTGGCGGCGGGGGGCTCTGGGAGAAGCTGGACCTTGTTGGGCCAGCGGTTGTTGGGCCAGCAGGAGAAGATTGTTCGAGTTGAATTCAGGAATTCGCCGACATGTTGACTATTTTTCATTCTTTTTATTAAAACACATTCGTGTATTATACACTATAGATTCCTTTTTAGCAAAAATAATAGGCATATTCAACTGAATACCCTTGATTTCAAGTGGGTCTGCCCCTGGTTCGAACGGTAAATTCCATATAAAAACACCGGAGAAACTCGGATATACCACTAATCGAGATGAGACTGAACGATGGGCGCCGAAGTTACCTGTAGATCGCCGGCGACGAGCACGGGGAGGCAACGTGGGGCCGTCTGGCTTGGAGGTGGGGATCTGGGAGTTCGTACGGAGACAGCGGTGACGCAAGGGAAAGATGATGCGATGCCAGGGCGGTGCGGGGTGAGCGTTTCTGGCTTTCTGCGCGACGTGGATGGATCTATATTCTATAGGCATTGGTTTTCACTTTTCAGGTGACGGGACTCTGCGGGGGTGTCTGATCTTCGGACGGGCAGCTGGGATCAAGCCGTAGGGGCCACGTTTTCGGAGGCAAGGGGAAACAGAGGATTGGGTTGAAATCTCTGGCCCAGTTTTATGTGGGCCTTGTAGAGAGGCCCATAGAAGATGGCCATCCTTTTCAACAGAATCTTGGTTTTTTTCGTCTATAAACAAAAACAGAATTTTGGTTTTCCAATCCAATAATGGTGATTCGATATTTCGAGGTAAATTACAATCCTCTCCCTACATTTCTCCGCAACTCAAAAAAAAATTAACGTGCCCTGTTCACGTCGCTGTCTCGGTGTCCGTGGCTACGTAGTTTGAGGAAATTTGGACACTGTTAAATCTATACACTACTAAAGTTTGTTTCAATGTTTCTATAATTCATTTGACTATATCATTCTGAATTTCTGCGTTCCAAACACCTCTTCCTATTTCTTTTCTATGTTTTATAATCCTCCGTCTTACCACTATGTTCAGTGGCAGAGCCAGTACCTGCAACACCGGTCCAAAAACAACATAATCTTGCTTTAACTCCATGTAACATAAGCTTAAGGCGAGTCTAATCTAATTTCTATTAGTCAGGTACTTGTTTAGCATTTTCAACTATAAATAGTACCAGGCGCAAGACCTGTCTAGCTCGCTGGTTGGTTTCAGCCAGCCTAAACCAGCCAGCCAATAATGTTTTTTTCTCACAATAAATCAGCACCAGCCAGCCCAAACCAGCCCAGAAACCAACCAGCGAACAAGCCGTATGTGCATTGTCTGTCCCGTAATTTTTTTTTTATTTCTCCGTGTTTTCTTTCCTTTGCCAAACAAACCCTACGTACAATTAGGCCCAGGCCTGAAGTGGGGCGGGGCGGGAGGGGCAGGCGTCCCAGGCCCAGGTTGCCGATGGGCCCCTCTCCCCAGGTATGCATACAGTACTAGTACAACACAGCCAAACATACGCCAGAGCAGAGTCCAATGAATCGACGACACCGGTGATACGCATTCAGCATCCGCATGAGTCGCTTCCTTCCTTCGAGTTTTACGGTTGGACTTCCTTTCCTTCTACGTGACTGCGCGAGGTCGCCGCCCGCCCGCCGGCCGGGCAGTCCGCGCGACTGCGCGCTCCGGCGTGATCTGCTACAGATCATCTGCATAGGACGTGATGAGGCAGGCAGCAGATCATCTGCATACGACTGAACTCTGAAGCTGAACGTGATGTACTGAACCGCATTGGTACGAATCAATCTCTGTCCTATTCCTATCTCTTATGATCCCCAATTCCCTATTCCCTAATCATAGGGCGTGATTCAGATTTCAAAGACCTGCGAATTGGGATTTGCAAATTGCGATTTAATTGAGTATTCAAATATTCAATGTGCTAGGCACTTGACTCCCTAAGGTAGTGTATAATTGCTTAGTCTTTGTGAATTTTCTATTTGTATAATTGTTTAATTTTTGACTAATTGTTTCTCTAAATTTTATTTGATATAGACTTTGCTTTTGCATTCGATTAACTGTTTATTTGTAACATTTCGTATAGTGTGTATATATATACTAGCAATGAGTGGTACTAGTAGTATAATCGTTATCATATTTTTATATAAAAAGGCCCTAAATTTTAACTTCGTTCTAAGGTCTAAAAAACTCAGGACCGGCCATGTGTACAATGTGTCGTGTTGTGCATTTCCAATACTGGCCCTATTTGTCTCAGCATTTTTCAGCGAACAAACAGTGTTTTTCCTCTCACAATATTTCAGCATAAGCATCAGGTATAATCTAAATTTCAGCGAAACGTTGTGTTGCTGCCGCCAAAAGGTACCACTGTGGTGCGCATTTTCATCATGTCGCATACGCATACACGGTGCGGTTGCTTGCCCAAGATCTAGAATTCTGGATTAGGGTGGGGGATATCTCTCGGGGGGATGGCATCTGTAAATTTTTCACGTGGGAAGCTACTACTCTCTTGGCTCAATGTGGAGCACAGATGGTACCGCCTTTCGTGCAAAGATGCCCATCTTTCCGAGCGAACACGTGCAGCACTTGAGCAGGACATACTACACGAGTAGTAACTCTCTTTTTTTCAGTGCCGAAGCTGATTAAAAATACCGTAATTCCCCTCCTAAGATTCCAACGCCTTGATTGGCGTCGCCAGCACTAGACTGGTCACAGGCGGGCAAAGATTGGGGGAATATATGGGGCAAGGCAAGACGCCGGAATCCTCTGATTTTCCAGTAGGTCCATCTCGGGGTCTGTCGCCTTCGCGCCACGCCGATCCATCCGGCCCTCTCCTCGCAGTGCAAACCCCCCACCACCACCCCCACACACACCCTTTGTTTAATGAGCTAACCACAACGAGATGGCAATTTAGCAATAAAGAAGAAGAAAAACAATGTGTCAATGAAGCTAATGCTTGTTCCCCATCGCACCGGAAGGAATTAGTTTTCTCGAACAACCGCTATCGTCTTCTGTTGGTTACAGCATTATTCAGCATGTTTACTGGTTAATTTCTGGGCTGATAAGTTCGACTGGTGCTAGTTTGTTGTGAGAGAAAACAACAATACCTACTCTGAACAATTTGCTGCTAGCCTTGTTTCTCCGTTCGACGAGTGATGGATTGGTCTCTGCTTGTCCTCTTTCCTTTTTTATCTGAACAAAAGACGACCTCCAGCTTAGTACTATCAACTTAATCAGCTTTGTTAACGTGTTATCAGTTTGTGGCCTCCAACTCAACAATGGCTAGGTAGCTAGCACTGCACTGCCAAAGCGGCCGTTGGTGCCGGTCTGCCGGACTTTGTCAAGCTCTGCAGCCCATATTCTAAGGGCGCGTTTAGATGAAAAAAAAAATTAGGTTTTGGCTACTGTGGCATTTTCGTTTTTATTTGACAATTAGTGTCTAATTATAGACTAATTAGGTTCGAAAGTTTCGTCTCGCGATTTTTCACTCAACTATATAATTAGTTTTTTTTTCGTCTACATTTAATACTCCATGCATGTGCCGCAAGATTTGATGTGATGGATAGTGTGTAAAAAAATTTGGGACTAAACAGGCCCGCAGCAGCAGCTAGCAGGCGCCTGCAGGGTGCAGGCTGCAGCAAGCTAAGTTTAGGTCTGAAAAAGGCAAGAAAGAAAAGCAGCGTGTTTGATTAGAATTAGCAAGCTGGCTAGCTAGCCTAGCCAGCACTAAGAAGCTTAGCTAACTTGTGCCTGTGATCCTGTGACAGAGACCCGGCCGCCGAATTAACAAGTGATTAACAGATGCCATGCTAGAGCGGTTGATACAGTGACATCCCTCCCACCGAGACGGAGGGTCCAAATGCATGCATGCCCTGCGTCGTCGCTTGACGCTCTCTGCCGAATCGAGAGCTGTTTTGTCCATGGGGAGAGCAGAGAGCTGTCTCGCGTCCTCTCGCTGCCACGTACTACTGCCTCTGTCCAAAAAGAACGTCTACGGGTTGCGTCTTGCGTGTCACGTAGGTAGTTCATGTTTGAACTAGAGCGAATGATATTCACGTTTATGACTCCAAATTAATTTATTATAAAGAATATATTTTTGTAACTCTAATGGTATTTGTTTAGTATTATAAATGATATTTTTTTATTTATAATTAGTTAAACATAAGGAACTAAAACTGTGTACTAGAATTGTATTTATTTTAGGACGGATGTAGTACAATTGTCTTGGTTATCCTGGGGACTGGGGAGGGACTATAGTAACCTAGCGAGAAAGATTTCTGGAGTTGATTAAGCGAGCGAGCTGCTCCTAACCTGTCTGCATCATCAGAGTAATCAAAATCATTTGCTTGTCCTCTTGCATGCATGCACCGCACCAACTCAACTCGGCTCTTCCACCCTGGCCTGCGCCTGCTGCTGCGTCGGGCGTCGTATACATACACCCGCTTCACCATCTCCCTCTCACTGGCCCCAACAAGGCATCGTCTGATCGCCGTCTCGTCCCCTCCTCCTCTTTCTCCTCTGATCTCCTGAATCCCGATCCCCTCGCTCTGATCGAGTTGGTGTGCGTGTTCATGGGGAACACGCCGTCGTGCATACAGCTGGCGGTGGCGCCCGCGGGGGGCGGCGGCCGCGCCTCCTCGTCGTCGTCACCCTCGGCGGCGGCGGCCAACACCACCAAGGTGATCCACGCGGACGGCACCGTCAAGCGGCTGGCGCGCCCGGTGCGCGCGTCGGAGCTCATGCTCGACCACCCGGGCCAGTTCGTCTGCGACGCCCGCCGCCTCGCCGTCGGCTGCCGCGTCCCCGGCGTGGCCGCCGACGAGCTCCTCCAGCCGCGCCACGCCTACTTCCTTCCTTCCCATGGACATGCTCTACTCCGTGCTCACCGACGAGGAGATGGCCGCGCTCTCCGACTCCCACGCCGCCACGGCCGCCGCCTCCGCCTGGAAGAGGATCAGGATCACCACCGCCGCCCACCGCGACCGCCACCACGGCCGCCGGAGCGCGACCGGGGGCCGGAGCCACGCGAAGGACGAGGCCTGCAGCGATGGCGCCAGGGTGTACCCGATGCTCCGCCTGCTCGAGACCGGCGATCTCGGCGCGGATAATAGCAAACGTGAATTACGCGCCGGCCCTGCAGGCAAGTCGGGCGGCGGCGGCGCCGGGTTGAGGCGGCACCGGTCGTGGCAGCCGGTGCTGGACACCATCGAGGAGGTTCCGTGACGAGGCGGGCGGCCGGTTGACCGGCGGGGCGCCGCTGGAGTGAGCAGCTTCGGTTGCGCTGGTGTTAGGCGGGCGGCAGCAAGCTTGAGCTGGCTTCCGGGTGTACAGTAGCTAGCTTCCAGCTATTCTTTTTTCTTTTTCCCTTTTTTTTTGGTAAAGCCATTGGTTTTTGGGTCTACACGCACGACTGGCAAATTGATTGTCAAGTTTTTGTGCTCGGGAAACAAAATAAGAAAATCGAGAGCCTTTTTCGAAGTGAATCATCACTCGAACTATATCCTGAAAATGCATTCTGAATTAGCCTTCTTAAGAATAATATAATAAAATGAGTATCTTAATTTTTGAATGTATACATTGTTTTAAATAAGGTATACAATTTTTGTAGTAATAAATATAAATAATACACAACATGTTATTGATTCTGTTTTTATCTGATCACCATCGGAATTTACTATTGTCTATAGAAAAGATTTCGACGGCTAGCGCCTCTATTTGCAGCATTATCTGTAGCACGAGAGGAACAAAAGTTTCCACTAGTGTCACCGAAGACCGGCAAACTTTTTTGGTGACCAATTTTGAACCTTGATAATAGCACATAGGGAAACACCTGATTAAAAATTGTAGGACGATAGAACTGCTACAATTGTAAAATCGTAGACTCTACTCAATTGAATTGTAGAATCAACCCAAATTAACTAATATCATAAAGTTGTAAAATTGTACAATAGAATCGAGATTTTAACAACTATGCGATGGATATGTTTCACCTGTGAACTTAATAAAGTAGCTTAATTTGTTAGATTTCTTATGGTGAAACCTAGGTTCAACTTTTATTTTTCTAAAAATTACTTATTTTAGGATTAAATGGCAATATTGTTTTAGTGGTAGGATTTAACGTGCTCATGGACACGTACGTGTTTGTAGGGTATGGTTTGTGTGTGCGTATAGGGTTGATGAACGTAGGTATGCGGATACCTCTGTGAAAGTAAAAAAAAAGCTGTCGCTGTGGGCGGCTCAGCAAGATATACGTACATGTGTTGCTGAATGCCGAGTGGACCTCAGCTGTACATGCAACTTGTTATGGAACAACAAAGGGATCATATCTCAAAATGGTCCTTATTTTAGGTCATGTTGCTTTGAAGCAATCAAGCAAACAAGGAAGATATCATATAATATGCCAGTATATTATCTACCTGTAATGACACGTACAACAACTCAACACACCGGTTCTCAATGGTTGCAACTTGCTAGAGAATGAGAGAGAAATAAACTTTCATATATAAGCAAGCCTCCTAATAAACAGGCTATTTTACTGGTTGAAAAAGCTAGCATGTACAATATTTGCAAACAACATTTCTTTAGGAAGAAAGTGTCATGCATTACACTACACTAGGAATTCCTAGGCTGCGAATTTGTCCTAGATTAAACTAACTCCAAGAGCCTCACCGTCTAGTAGCCTTTTTTTTTCTTAACAATAGCCACCAACAGTCTCTTGGGGCCACGTCCACGTTAACTAGTACAACATCTAAGAGTATCTCCAGGAGTTGGATATACTTTACTTGCTAGATTAATAGATATAACAAGTTAATAGAAGTTAAATTTTGTCCTTCTCCTATAGTCTTCTACAGTAGCGTTCTAAATAATTTTGCATCGGTAACCCTAACTATTTCTGTCGGGTTGAAAGCTCTAGTTTGATTTTGGTGAATTGATGAAACCCTAAGTGCTAACTTAGTTTATCAAGTGATCATAAGATAGGTAGCACACTCCAAGTGATGAAGCAAATAAAGATCATAACATGATGATGATGATACTATGATGATGATCAAGTGCTCGGACTTAGAAAGAAGAAAGAGAAAAACAAAAAGCTCAAGACAAAGGTATAAACCATAGAAGCTAATTTATTTTGTTGATCAAGACACTTAGAGAGTGTGATCACATTTAGGTTTGATAGCCGTACTATGTGAAACTCGTATCGAAATGCAGCTATCAAAGTGCCACTAGATGCTCTAACTCATTGCATATGCATTTAGGATCTAGTGGAGTGCTAACACCCTTGAAAATATTTGTAAAAATATGCTAACACATGTGCACAAGATGATACACTTGGTGGTTAGCACATTTGAGCAAGGGTGAAGAAGATAGAGTCGAAGAGGAGTTAGCCGCACCGGTTACAGAGTGACCGGACACGTCCGATATTTGGCGATGAACTCAGCGACCGGACGCGTCCGGTCGCCACACCGGACACGTCCGGTGTGAATCAGAAAACACAATGTTCGGCAGTACAGTCGATCGGACACTGGCAGCGTCCGGTCCGGTATCACCGGACGCGTCCGGTCGAGCATGGATGCTTACTGTACTCCACCGGACGCTAAGGCTCAGCGTCCGGTCGTTTTCTAACAGACATGTCCGGTCGGCCTGGTGGCTTACTGGACTCAACCGGACTCGGTGGCTCAACGTCCGGTCATTTATAGTTCTACGTCCGGTATGAGCGTCCGGTCATCGGCAGAATGGGTAGCAACGGCTCTGTTGTTTTGAACTAGCCACGTGACAGTCTGGGAGCTACCGGACACGTCTGGTATTCACGACCGGTGCGTCCAGTGCTGCGTCCGGTCAGTTGGATCGGAGCGTCTAGTCACCCCGTGTTATGCCTAGTGAAGGGGTATAACGGCTCTATTTCATAGGGGCTTCTATTTAAGCCACATGGCCGGTTAAAGCTCACACCTTTGGCCATTTTCATTGACATAGCAACCTTGTGAGCTTAGCCAAAGCCCTCCCACTCATCTCCATCATTGATTCATCATCTTTGTGAGATTGGGAGAGAATCCAAGTGCATTGCTTGAGTGTTTGTATCTAGAGGCACTTGGTGTTCGTGTTTCGCTGTGGGATTCGCTTGTTACTCTTGATGGTTGTCGCCACCTAGACGGCTTGGAGCAGCGAGGATCGTTGAGTGGAGGGTGGTGATTGTCTCTGGCTCCGATCATGGTGATTGTGAGGGTTCTTGACCTTTTCCCGGTGGAGCGCCAAAAGGTACTCTAGTAGATTGCCCGTGGCTTGTGTGATCCTCATCTTGTGTTGGTTGTGCGGCACCCTATTGAGGGTTTGGCGTGTGAAGCCAATTAGCGCGTGAATCTCCAAGTGAGTGAATCGCCACAACGAGGACTAGTTTGCCGGCAAGCAAGTGAACCTCGGTAAAAAATCATTGTGTTCATCATTGATTCCGAGGTGATTGGTCTTCATTGTTATTCATCCTTATGATTGATTGGTTCATTCATCTACACGACGGTATAATCTTCTTGATCACTCTCTTTACATTACCGCAAACTAGTTGTCAAGCTCTTTAGTGTAGCTAGTTGTGAGAGCTTGCTTGCTTGCTTGGTGTGGCTCTTTAGTTAGCCTTTGAGAGCACATTAACATAGGGTAGTGTCATAGCTTTTGTGTGAATATACACTATCTAAACTAGAATTATGGCAGGTGGCTTGAATATTGAGTAGGTTAGCGCAACACTTGCTTCATCTTATAATTGTCTAACCATTTTGTTAAGTGTTGTTGTAGAAATTTTTATTAGGCTATTCACCTCTCCTCTAGCCATTAGGACCTTTCAAGTGGTATCAGAGCCGAGGTCAGCATTATTTGAGGCTTAACAACCTTCGGTGTTAAAATGGATCAAATCAACAACACCAAGAAGCCACCCCAATTTAATGGCTTCAACTATCCCTATTGAAAGGCCAAGATAATAACTTATATTAAGTCAATCAATAGGAAGGTTTAGAAGGTGGTAGAAACAAAAATTGAGATTGAAGATTCAGAGAATCCCACCACGATCGAAGAAGTACTTCTCTAAAATAATAACATTGCTCTAAATGTTATTCATGATGCAATTGATGAAAGAACATTTGAGCAAGTCAAAAATATTGAGATGGCTCATGAGTCATGGAAGAAGTTGGAAGAGTCATTTAAGGGCACTCAAGCCGTGAAGGGTGCAAAGGCTTATATTCTCAAAGAAAAGTTTATAAGCTTTAAGATGAAGGATGATGAGAGTGTGCCAGAGATATTTCATAGGCTTCAAGTGCTTATCAATGATCTCAAAGCACTTAGAGAAGAAGTGAAGGATAAGGACTTCTCCCACAAGTTCTTGAGATGCTTACTTTTAAGATTTGGTACATTAGTCATCATTCTAGTAAGAAGCGGTTTGGACACCATGACACCAAACCAAGTATTAGGAGATATAATGACCAATAATACTTATAGAGACGATGATGAGAAGGTAGAAAAGAAGGAGAAGAAAGATAAGAAGAAGGATGACAAGAAGAAGAACGTGGCATTCAAAACCACATCATCCAAGGGCAAAGCAAAGCAAGAAACATTAAGTGAAGAAGATAAATCATGGGATGATAATGATGATGAGAAGATGGCTTTATTTGTCAAGAGATTTGGTAAGTTCATGGTGAAGAAGGGCTACCATGCTAGAAGAAAGAAGTCTTCATCCAAGAACAAAGAAGAGTCAAGAAGGTGCTTCAAGTGTGGAAGCAAAGATCATCTTGTTGCTCAATGCTCATACAATAGTGACAATGATGATAACAACAAGAAGAACAAGAAGAAGGACAAGAAGGAAAAGAAAGAGAAGAAGGATAAGATGGCCTTCAAGAATAAGAAGAGTGGTTCATATGTAGTCACTTGAGATAGTGATGCTTCCTCAAGTGATGATAATAATGATGATAGTGATTATCACAAGACCATCAAGAAGAAGGTTCTTGCAAGCATTGCCATCAATTAGAAGCCTTCTCTCTTCGAATCTTCATCATGCTTCATGGCTAAGGCCACTAAGGTACAATCTTATGATGATGAAAATGATGAAGAACATGATGATGAAAATGAATATGAAAATAAAAATGATAGTGATAGTGATAATGATGAACCCACTAAAGATGAATTATTTGACATGCTAGAAGATGGTAGAGAACACTTTGATATCAAGAGAAGGGAATGCAAAAGCTTGCGTAAAGAACTAAAAGCCCTTAAGAAAGCCTTTGATGAGCTCAATGCATCACATGAGAGGCTAGAGGAAGCCAATGAGAATCTTGGCAAAGCTCACAAAAAGCTTGAAAAGGTTCATTCCTCTTTGCTTGATGAGCAAAATAAAAAGAAGCATGTTGAAACTTGTAATATAGGTTTAACTTGTGATATAATTGATGAATCACTATCTATGCCTATCATTGTTGCTCCTACTAACCTTTCTTGTAGCACTTCCACTTCTACCTCATCTAGTAGTGATGGTCTCACTTGTAATACCTCACTAGTGGTTGAGATGAGAACCTCAAGAAGGAGGTCACTAAGCTCACTCATACCTTAGCTAAGGCTTATGGTGGTGAGGATCGCTTGCTTATGTGCTTGGGTAGCCAAAGAGCTCCTCTCTATAAAGAGGGATTAGGCTATACTCCTAAGAAAGGCAAGGCGACCTTTGCTCCTCACAAGACTAGTTTTATAAAGAACAATGGTCGGTTTTGCACTAGTTGCAAGCAAGTTGGTCATAAAGAGCATGAATGCACCAACAAGAGTAAAAATACTAATGTATCCTCCCTTAAGCTTAATTCATGCTATATGCTTATTAAGGGTATAAATAGTGTGAAGGCTAAGTTCATTGATAAACCATAGATGGGCTCAAAGAAGAAAGCCATTTGGGTACCAAAGAGCTTATTGACTAACCTTCAAGGACCCAAGCAAGTTTGGGTACCTAAAAAGAATTGATCTTCTTTTATAGGTCAATTACAAAGCTAGAGGAAGGCATTGTGTTTTTGATAGTGGGTGCACTCAACACATGACCGGTGATGCAAGAATGTTCAACTCAACCAATAGCAATGATGGTTATGATAGTATCATATTTTATGACAATGGTAAAGGCAAGGTCAAATGGCTTGGTAAGATTGTAATATCCAATGACATGAGCATATCCAATGTGTTGCTAGTAGAGAGCTTAAACTTTAATTTGCTATCCGTGGCATAATTATGTGATCTTGGATTCAAATGCATATTTGGGGTAGATGATGTAGAGATCATAAGTGTAGATGGCTCTAACTTGATCTTCAAAGGCTTTAGATATGAGAATCTATACTTGGTTGATTTCAATGCTAGTGAAGCTAAATTATCTACATGCTTGTTCACTAAGTCTAGCATGGGTTGGTTATGGCATAGAAGGCTTTGTCATGTTGGAATAAAATAATTAAATAGATTGGTTAAATATGACTTAGTTAAAGGCTTGAAAGATGTGTTTGAAAATGATAAGCTTTGTAGCTCTTGTCAAGCTGGCAAACAAGTTGGAAATACCCATCCTAAAAAAAGCATGATGAGCACTAGTAAAGCATTTGAGTTATTGTATATGAATTTGTTTGGGCCAACACAATATACTAGTATCGGTGGAAATAAATATGGCTTTGTGATAGTGGATGACTATACTAGATACACATGAGTATTCTTTCTAGTGGACAAAAGTGATATATTTGCAATATTCAAATCATTTGTCAAGGGCATTCATAATGAGTTTGAAACAACCATCAAGAGAGTTAGAAGTGACAATGGTAGTGAGTTCAAGAATACTAGAATTGATGAGTTATGTGATAAATTTGGAATTAGACATCAATTCTCGGCCAAGTACACACCTCAATCAAATGGCCTTGTTGAGAGGAAGAATAGAACACTCATTGATATGGCAAGGTCTATGCTTAATGAGTACAATGTGAGTCAATCCTTTTGGGCCAAAGCTATTAACATGGCTTGCTATTGTAGCAACCGCCTCTATTGTCACCCATTGAAAGAGAAGACATCATATGAGCTTTTGAATGGTAGAAAGCCCAACATTGCATATTTTTGGGTCTTTGGTTGCAAATGCTATATCTTAAAGAAATGCACTAGATTGGGTAAGTTTGACAAGAAATGTGATTAAGGATTTCTACCTAGTTATTCCACTACAAGCAAAGCATATAGAGTTTGGAATTTGGATAGTGGTACTCTTGAGGAAGTTTATGATGTTGAATTTGATGAAACCAAGGATTCACAAGTAGATAATGAGAACTTAGAAGATGTGAAAGGTCCTAATGGCTAGAGGGGGGTGAATAGCCTAATAAAAATTTCTACAACAACACTTAACCAAATGGTTAGACAATTATGAGGCGAAGCGAGTGTTGCACTAGCCTACTTAAAATGCAAGCCACCTACCACAATTCTAGTTTAGATGGTGTCTATTCACACAATAGCAAAGACACTATCCTATGTTAGTGTGCTCTCAAAGACTAACTAAAGAGCCACACCAACCAAGTAAGCAAGCTCTCACAACTAGTTACACTAAAGAGCTTGTCAACTAGTTTGCGGTAAAGTAAAGAGAGTGGCTAGGATAGTTATACCGCCGTGTAGATGAAGAACCAATCAATCACAAAGATGAATAACAATGAAGACCAATCACCTCAGAATCAATGATGAAGACAATGATTTTTTAAAGAGGTTCACTTGCTTGCCGGCAAGCTAGTCCTCGTTGTGGCGATTCACTCACTTGGAGGTTCACGCGCTAATTGGCTTCACACGCCAAACCCTCAATAGGGTGCCGCACAACCAACACAAGATGAGGATCACACAAGCCACGAGCATTCCACTAGAGTACCTTTTAGCGCTCCGCCGGGGAAAGGTCAAGAACCCCTCACAATCACCACGATCGGAGCCAGAGACAATCACCACCTCCGCTCGACAATCCTCGCTGCTCCAAGCCGTCTAGGTGGCGGCAACCACCAAGAGTAACAAGCGAAATCTGCAGCGAACCACGATCACTAAGTGCCTCTAGATGCAATCACTTAAGCAATGCACTTGGATCACTCCCAATCTCACTATGATGATGAATCAATGATGTAGATGAGTGGGAGGGCTTTGGCTAGGCTCACAAGGTTGCTATGTCAATGAAAATATGCAAGAGCTGTCCCTTGAGCTGGCCATGGGGCTATAAATAGAGCCCCCATCAAATAGAGCCGTTATACCCCTTCACTGGGCAAAACACGCTCTGATCGAACGCTCCGGTCACACTGACCGGACGCTGGCCCTCAGCGTCCGGTCGCCCGATGGACGCCATGTGTCACCAGCTTCAAACGCTGTTTGTCAGATTCCAACGGCTACGAAGCTGACCGGACGCTCTGGTCAAAACTGACCGGACGCTGAAGCCCCAGCGTCCGGTCGTTTCCAGTAAGCTCCCCGAGGCATGTTTTTTCGACTAGACGCGTCCGGTCCACCTTGACCGGACGCAGACCAGCGTCCGGTGCTCAACCCTACCCACTGTGCCATCTGACAGCTCGACCGGACGCAGCCTTTCAGCGTCCGGTCGCTGAGTGACCCAGCGTCCGGTCAGTAGACCGACGCCAGCATCATTTCGACCAACTCCATTTCAACTCTAACTTCTTCACCCTTGCTCAAATGTGCCAACCACCAAGAATTTTGCATCCGGTGCAATAGAAAATAGACATTTCATTTTCCCAAAAGCGCCTACAACCCTACAACCACCTTGTGCACATGTGTTAGCATATTTTCACAAATATTATTAAGGGTGTTAGCACTCCACTAGATCCTAAATGCATATGCAATAAGTTAGAGCATCTAGTGGCACTTTGATAACCGCATTCCGATACGAGTTTCACCCCTCTTAATAGTACGGCTATCAAACCTAAATGTGATCACACTCTCTAAGTGTCTTGATCACCAAAACAAAATAGCTCCTACAAGTTATACCTTTGCCTTGAGCTTTTTGTTTTTCTCTTTCTTCTCTTCAAGTTTAAGCCCTTGATCATCTCCATGCTATCACCATTGTCATGTTATGATCTTCATTTGCCTCTCTACTTGAAGTGTGCTACCTATCTCATGATCACTTGATGAACTAGGTTAGCACTTAGGGTTTCATCAATTCACCAAAACCAAACTAGAGCTTTCAAGATGTTAGAGGCATTCAACTTTCAAATGCCATGAAGAACATGGATATTGGTAAATTGAGGCCTAGACAAGTGAATGATGATGAAGATGATCAAGTGCAAGTGCTCTCTAACTCAAATGTGCAAGATGATACAAATCAAGTTAGTGCAAGTGGCTCTCATGACAATGAATAAGATCAAGTGGCTAGTATATCATCTTAACCCAATGATCAAGCAAGTGCAAGTAATTAAGTTCCAATCCTCCAACCAACTAATGTTGCAAGGGATCATCATTTGGACACTATCATTGGTGATATTTCTAGAGGTGTACAAACAAGATCAAGATTGGCTTTATTTTGTGAACACTTCTCATTTGTGTCATCCATTGAACCAAAGAAGATAGATGAAGCATTAAAGGATGTTGATTGGGTAAATGCTATGCATGAAGAATTGAATAACTTCATAAGAAATCAAGTATGGGAGTTGGTAGAAAGACCAAAGGGACATAATATGATTGGAACTAAATGGGTCTTTAGGAACAAGCAATATCAAGATGGGATAGTAGTAAGGAATAAAGCAAGATTAGTAGCACAAGGCTATACACAAGTTGAAGGTCTTGACTTTGGTGAAACATATGCCCCCGTTGCTAGATTGGAAGCAATTAGAATCTTGCTAGCCTATGCTTGTGCCCACAACATCAAGCTCCATCAAATGGATGTTAAGAGTGCATTTCTTAATGGCTACATCAATGAAGAAGTATATGTTGAGCAACCTCCCGGTTTTGAAGATGACAAGAAGCCCAACCATGTGTACAAGTTGAAGAAGGTATTGTATGACTTGAAGCAAGCACCTAGAGCATGGTATGAGAGATTGAGGAATTTCCTACTCTCTAAAGGGTTCACAATGGGCAAGATTGACACCACTTTTTTCATCAAGAAGATTGGAAAAGATCTATTTATTTTGCAAATCTATGTGGATGACATCATATTTGGATCAACCAATCAAGACTTTTGTGATGAATTTAGAAAGATGATGGCTAATGAGTTTGAAATATCCATGATTGGAGAGTTAAGTTACTTCCTTGGTCTTCAAATCAAGCAATTAAAGAATGGTACTTTTATAAGTCAAAGCAAGTATATCAAGGGCATGATCAAGAAATTTGGCATGTGTGATAGCAAAGTCATTAGCACACCAATAAGAACTAATGGCAACTTGGATAGTGATGCAAGTGGAAATATGGTGGATCAAAAGTTGTATCGGTCTATGATTAGAAGTCTACTCTATGTGACTGCATCAAGGCCGAATATCATGTTTAGTGTATGCATGTGTGCAAGATTTTAAGCCTCACCAAGAGAAAGTCATTTGAAGGCTACAAAGATGATATTGAGGTACTTGAAGCATACACCAAATATTGGTTTGTGGTATCCCAAAGGAGCAAAGTTTGAGCTAGTTGGTTACTCTGACTTGGATTATGCGGGATGCAAGGTTGAAAGGAAGAGCACCTCGAGCATATATCAATTGTTGGGAAGATCACTTATTTCATAGTCATCAAAGAAGCAAAATAGTATTGTATTATCAACTGCCAAAGCCAAATACATATCCACCGGTAGTTGTTGTGCACAAATACTTTGGATGAAGGCCACTTTGAGTGACTTTGGAATCAAGTTCAAGAAAGTGCCATTGCTATGTGACAATGAGAGTACAATCAAGCTAACTAACAATCCGATTCAATATGTAAGAACAAAGCACATTGATGTCCGCCTTCATTTCATAAGAGATCACCAACAAAAAGGGGACATTTACATTGAGAGTGTAGGCACCGAAGATCAACTTACCAATATATTCACCAAGTCATTGGATGAGAATATGTTTTGCAAGCTAAGGAATGAGTTGAATATATTGGATTTCTCAAATATGTGTTGATGCACCCCCCATCTACATGACATGCCTCTCCTTCGAGCAATCCAAGATAAAAGTTGATTGATATGACATACATCTTTGCTAAGGACATGATTAGTGCATCTAGTCATATTTTCAATCTTATTAGGACCTTCAAATGGTTTAATTTTATTAGGCTCATTCATGAAAATCAAATGATTTTGATGTCTATATAGTATCACTATTGCTTCTATGCTTGACTTGATCTAGTGGTAGCATATGACATGTTTATGGGCTTGTAAACCTAGTGTTTTATCTAGAATATGAGCTCTAAGTGTTTAACTCAACATGGTATAAGATAATCCTTATTTGGAGGTGTGAAGAAGCTTGTCCTTAGATCAAACTGAGTTAAATATCTTTGGCAAATAATCTAGATTGGACTAAATTTAGGAAAATGATCCTCACCCCATTGATTGACATTGATAATCTTGACCCTACAAGTAATACTATCTATATTTAGAACCTTTGTGGTCATTGATGATAAAGGGGGAGAGAAACAAAGATAGTAGTAGAAATAGTGAAAAGGGGGGAGAAATATCATAAAGGGAGAGAAACATAAAGATATACTTGATATATGACATAGGGGAGAGATATGACAAAGGAAAGGGATCAACTAAAACTAAAATTTTGAGCATACAAGTAGGGGGAGCAATCTCATGAACTTGCATGATGTATTTGAATGTGTATTTCATATGTTTGCTTGCATAGCATAAGTTCTAAATTTAAAATATCCATGCTTGTGTGGTGTATGCTAGATGTTAGATTGAATGATGAAATGAAATCACTAGATAACTTTCATTTCTAAGTGTTTCCAAGTGGTAGTTAGCTAACCATGGTGCTAAGGATGGTATATTGGCGCACTCCGATTAGTATCACGCTTTAAAGGTCCATCTTTTATACCTTAGCATCATTTGGTAGACATTGACTCCTATATTTCCTATCTAACCATATATGTAAGCTACAATCCAAACTCTTAGCACATATGTAGGGGGAGCAATTGCTGCCATTTGGAGTTCATGAAACTTGTCCATATCCTTTTACACATGGTAAATATGCTTGGGCAAGCAATATGGATTCAATTGAATTTTAATTCATATCTTTATGTAAGGGTTATCATCAATTACAAAAAATAGAGAGATTAAAAGCTCTAGTTTGGTTTTGGTAAATTGATGAAACCCTAAGTGCTAACCTAGTTTATCAAGTGATCATGAGATAGGTAGCACACTCCAAGTGATAAAGTAAATGATGATGATACCATGATGATGATGATACTATGATGATGATCAAGTGCTTGGACTTAGAAAGAAGAAAGAGAAAACCAAAAAGCTCAAGGCAAAGGTATAAACCATAGGAGCTAATTTGTTTTGGTAATCAAGACACTTAGAGAGTGTAATCACATTTAGATTTAATAGCCGTACTATTAAGAGGGGTGAAACTCGTATCAGAATGTGGTTATCAAAGTACCACTAGATGCTCTAACTCATTGCATATGCATTTAGGATCTAGTGGAGTGCTAACACCCTTGAAAATGTTTGTGAAAATATGCTAACACATGTGCATAAGGTGATACACTTGGTGGTTGGCACATTTGAGCAAGGGTGAAGAAGATAGAGTCGAAGAGGAGTTAGCCGCGCCGGTTATAGAGTGACCAGACACGTCCGGTATGGTGACCGGACACATCCGATATTTGGTGATGAACTCAGCGACCGAACGCGTCCGGTCGCCACACCAGACACGTCCGGTGTGAATCAGAAAACATAGTGTTCAACAGTATAGTCGATCGGACGCTGGCAGCGTCTGGTCCGGTATCACCGGACGCGTCTGGTCGAGCATGGATGCTTACTGTACTCCACCAGACGCTGAGGCTCAGCGTCCGGTCATTTTCTAACAGACACGTCCTGTCGGCCTGGTGGCTTACTGGACTCGACCGGACTTGGTGGCTCAGCGTCCGGTCATTCATAGTTCTACGTCCGGTATGAGCGTTCGGTCGTCGGTAGAATGGGTAGCAACGGCTCTGTTGTTTTGAACTGGACATGTGGCAGTCTGGGAGCTACTGGACACATCCGGTATGCCGACTGGACGTGTTTGGTATTCACGACCAGTGCGTCCGGTGCTGCGTTCGATCAGTTGGACCAGAGCGTCCGGTCACCCCGTGTTATGCCCAGTGAAGGGGTATAACGGCTCTATTTCATGGGGGCTTCTATTTAAGCCCCATGGCCGGTTGAAGCTCACACCTTTGGTCATTTTCATTGACATAGCAACCTTGTGAGCTTAGCCAAAGCCCTCCCACTCATCTCCATCATTGATTTATCATCTTTGTGAGATTGGGAGAGAATCCAAGTGCATTGCTTGAGTGTTTGCATCTAGAGGCACTTGGTGTTCGTGTTTCGCTATGGGATTCGCTTGTTACTCTTGGTGGTTGCCGCCACCTAGACGGCTTGGAGCAGCGAGGATCGTTGAGCGGAGGGTGGTGATTATCTCCGGCTCCAATCGTGGTGATTGTGAGGGGTTCTTGACCTTTTCCCGGTGTAGCGCCAAAAGGTACTCTAGTGGATTGCTCGTGGCTTGTGTGATCCTCATTTTGTGTTGGTTGTGCGGCACCCTATTGAGGGTTTGGCATGTGAAGCCAATTAGCGCGTGAACCTCTAAGTGAGTGAATCGCCACAACGAGGACTATCTTGCCGGCAAGCAAGTGAACCTCGATAAAAAATCATTGTGTTCATCATTGATTCCGAGGTGATTGGTCTTCATTGTTATTCATCCTTATGATTGATTGGTTTCTTCATCTACACGGCGGTATAATCTTCTTGATCACTCTCTTTACATTACCACAAACTAGTTGTCAAGCTCTTTAGCGTAGCTAGTTGTGAGAGCTTGCTTGCTTGGTTGGTGTGGCTCTTTAGTTAGCCTTTGAGAGCACATTAACATAGGGTAGTGTCATAGCTTTTATGTGAATATACACTATCTAAACTAGAATTGTGGTAGGTGGCTTGCATATTGAGTAGGCTAGCGCAACACTTGCTTCACCTCATAATTGTTTAACCATTTTATTAAGTGTTGTTGTAGAATTTTTTATTAGGCTATTCACCCCCCCCCCTCTAGCCATTAGGACCTTTCACGGGTTCATAAACTCAGGGTCCCTCGTGGACCGACTTTCCAACAAAGGCTCGGGCCAGCAGACGACGCTGCGAATGACACACAAATCATGGGCCAGTCCAAACACCTAAAAATAACAAGCCAGAAGGGCGATCTAAATCTCTGACCGGAAGGCCTCGCTAAAGAGGAACAACGCTCGCTTTTGACTTCGGCCCGCCTCTCCGACCGAAAGGCCTAGCCATAGAGGAACAACATTCGCTTCCGACTTCGGCCCGTCTCTTCGACCAGAAGGCCTAGCCAGACACCACTTCCGACTCCGACCCGGTTCTCCGACCGGAAATGCGCCGAACCCCTGCTTACAGCTCCTCTCCGACTGGTGCAACCAAAGTCGACTGGGACCAACCAACCGAGAACGTTCACTTGGTAAGGGCTAGGAAACGGACGAAGAAAAGTAAGGTAGGACACTCAAGTCAACCGCAAGACTAAGGACCATACCCTATACACATATAGGACAATATCGATAGGACATGTCAGAGAAGCACTCTGCCACCTTTTAGGCATGTCAGAACAGTGTTGTGGGCGCTGACATTTACGCGCCCACAACAACTGTCATACCGGACTAGCACGATAAAACCCCCTTGCATGTCTCTAGACATCAACAGTATGACAGACACAGACGTCTGCCATACCAGAAGAAGACGACGTAGCCTCCCACATGCATCTGACATTAACAGTGTTATGGGCGCCTACAATCATCTTGTACTCGACGGCGTGGGCAACAAGACTTGGCGTATGTATACTCTCACTCTCTCACTTGTAAGGCCATCCCATTCATCTATAAAAGGAGATGCGCTATCTCTTGACAGATAGATCGATCAGTTCACTAGCACACAACAGCAGAACCACTAGGTTCAAACTTCGAGCACACGCTCAAACACTTAGCACATAGTGGAGCTCCCGTCACTCTCGGTCCTTTAGACCAAAGTCCGACCGAACCTCTTGTACCTCCATCTTTCTCCCTTTTATTTGTAACCCCACAGCAAACTTCGAGCACCTAGGCTCAGGAATAAAGTCATCGACTGACTCAAACTGGACGTAGGGCACGTTGCCTGAACCAGTATAAACCCCTGCGTCATTGAGTGCTAGGCCACCTCCGATCACACCGTACAGTAAAACTACAAATATTTACGTATTGGTCACTTTCTGCACCGACAATTTCTAACTAATCAAAACTTTTTTTAATAGTTTCTTTTTGTCTCTTACCACTTTCTCATCTAAAATCTTTTGTTTTCTTAATTTACTTAATGATGCGTCCAATTTACTCCGATCTCTCGAGAAAAACTTTGGACGGTGAGTGGATAGGGAGTTCCTCTTCTACAGAAACTTACGAGTTGGAGAGAATATTTGCCGACTTTTTATTTTTAAGTTGCTCTTTTACCAAATTGTTGAAGGGCACTTTTTTATCTTTTTGCTAAAAATTCAAAATAGAGAGTTGTTTGACAAAGCTCCTAGAGGTCTAACCGATTAATGTGCAATTAAAAGATGGAACTCAAATTAATAAAGGCGTTATGATCTTTTCACCGTAGGACTAATTTGTCCCTTTCTAAGGACATCCATAATTTGTTTTAAAACGATTGATTTAGGCTATGTTTGGATATATGGACTACTTGCTAGCTGACTAAAATTAGTTCTAGTGTGTCCAATCAGGAGAGCTAATAGATGAGTTAATTTTTTAACTAAGTTTACAACTACTTGTTAATCATTTAGTCCTAACTACTACCTCCGTCCATAAAAGAATGTAATTGTGGTATCCGTGCCGGTCAATATAGTTCAAGTTTGACTAAAATTTATAGTAAATGATATTAGCATCTATGTCTCTAAATACATTTATTATAAAAATATATTCTATAGCTAATTCAATGATACTTATTTTTTATTATAAATGTTTTTACTTTTTTATATAAATCTAATCAAAATTCAGGACGTTTGACTCAGAATTGCATTCTTTCCCAAGGGAGTAGTAACTAAGCCACGTGTATGATAGGGCCGGCTAAACAGAAATAAAACCAGACCCAGTCCAGACGGCTAACGGCCTTCAACCCAATCTCGCGCGCACCACCGATTCTACCCTTGGACTGATTCGTGGTTCCGCTCTTGGATGTCCCAACATTTCAGTGGAATAAGCTCCAACCGTCCGCCGTCCCTCTCCTAGTACCCCCGTGCCATCCCAACGAACCGAGACACCGACACGTAGGCCAACCTCTCCGCTGACCCACCTGTCATGGGAAGAAAACGGATCGGATACGGACGGATATTACCGATATTACATTTGTTTTCATATTTCTATCTGGATTCGGATTCGAATACGAATAGTGTTAACTATGTCGGATAGGATAAATTGAATATCGACATCATAAATATGCAATTTGAGTATTTGGATACGGATACGGTATCAAATGTTGATATCTGAACTTGATACGGACAGATCTCAACCCCTCTAAACAGATTCAGTTTCGAATACTGTCGGAAAAATATCCGTACCGTTTCCGAGCCGCCTCGCATCCGTCGTTCCCCTCCTTCCGGCACAACCCCACAAACCCAACCCAGCACGCGAGCGGCACGAGAAGGGCTAGGGTTCCGGCGAGGCGAGGAGACGGCGAGCACCATGGCGGGGATTCGGTGGCCGCCGGAGGACCCGGAGATCTTCCCTTCCCGTATGGTCGGCGGCGGGGCTTGGGTCCCCGTCGCGCCCCCGGGAGAGATGGCGTCGGACGACGACCGGTCGGTGGCTGCGGACTCGTGGTCGATCAAGAGCGACTACGGCAGCACCCTCGACGACGATCAACGCTACGCCGACACCGCCGAGGTCCTCCTCGCCTCCGCCTCCTCCTCCTCCGCGGCCGCGCCCTCCGCGTCGGTTGCCGTCCACCCCTCCTCCGATTTCAGGTGAACTGATTCTACTCCATTTCTGGTTCCTGTGCCGCAAAATGGGCGAGTATCTGTGATCTGATTCCTAGTTTTGGGGGAAACAAAGGCATCAATTCTCCGCCCCTTATTTAAGCTTAATTTGGTCCAATGATCTGTCGGTTATTGCATTTTGGTCCAAAATGGTCTTATTTTGTCTGCGCCTAGTGTATTCAAGTTATCCTTGCTGTGGATCTTTAACAGCTTCGATAAGGATGTCCCTGACTCCAGCGACGTTGAGCCTCGGTTGCTGGCCTTGCAGAATTTTCAGGATGGTGCTTATGCTGAGGATCTTGCAAATTTCCATGAACGCAGCCACGCTGATGACTGGTATTATTCTTCAAGCTATTGTATTAGTATCTAAAATTGTTTGTGGCATAAACAATAACCTAGAGTGGCAGCCTTTTTTGCCTGGATTATGAGTGTTCCATTGTCATTAATAACAAAACTGGTTGTACCTTTGCTTATATGAGCGATCAGGTGCATTATTTTAGTAAGAATGTAAAGACGACTCGAGCAACCTTGGGTTGTGCGAACTTTCTACATTTGCCATGCCATTAGCCTTTGGCATTGTGGTATCTTTTTGAAAGCACCTTTTCTATAGATCCTATAATGTTGTATTTAGCTTGAAGTATCTTTTTAGTTCTGTACAAGAAAAAAAAACTGGAACCAGTAAATATTCCTGTAAAAGACTGTATTCCACAGCTGTGGTGTAGCGCATCACAACATTTTGCAACCACAAACTGGCCTTTAGACCTTGCGTTCCATGGGAATAATAAACCTTATTTTATCCATGTTTAAACTTTACCATGTCTACTTCTAGTTTTTCAGGAAATATGATGATGATCATCTTTTATTTGAGGCTTGGCTATTATAAACCATGTTCATCACTTGTTGGTGAAATAGGAGATCGAAATTTGCAGAGTAGTTTTTCTTTTCTCACTTTTATCGGATTACTGATTTGGGTTTTGGGCAAACAGCTGTTTGCAGCAATTTTCCCTTTCAAGAAGAGATATAAATACTGATAACAAAAAAAAGTGATGCAAATTTAATTGTGTGTTCCCCCCTTTGTTTTATGCATTTGATGCTTATATTGTTGTTGACCAAAACCTGTGTGGGTTTGCAGGTTTGGCACTGAGGTCATGGATATCCGTGTAGGTTGGACCAAAAATTTGTGCTCTAGCAGGGATTTACCCAGCTGCAGCGTACTTGACATTGGGACTGGGAGTGGCAGACTCTTGCAGCAGCTTGCGAAGCAGGGGTATGCTGAGGAAATGTGAAACTCTGTTTTTCATTGTTAATGCCAGCACTGACCTGTTAATATACAATATACAGGTTTTCCGATCTGACTGGGATCGACTATAGTGAAGGCGCGATTGAGCTTGCTCGGAACCTTGCAATTCGTGATGGGTTTGAGCACATTAATTTCTTGGTGAGTCTGCTAGTGAAGCATATATTGTAATTTGTAGATTCACCTCGACATGCATGTCCGTATTGCATGCCCACATTTGCTGTCCTTCTTGTGCTTCAGTTTATAATATATCCTCAATGGTTCTCGTTGTATCTTAGGTGCAAAACTAGCCTTAATATTGTAAGAGCAGAAAGTAATTATTTCAGCTTATATGAATGGTCCTTTTGCAGGTTGATGATGTATTGGAGTCGAAGTTGGAGAGAAGATTTGAACTTGTCATGGATGAAGGGACTCTTGATGCAATTGGGCTCCATCCTGATGGACCTGTGAAGAGGTAAATGCATGTTTACTGTGTAGATGTTGATGTGTTTTTTAGTCCTCGTGCAGTATTTACACAGATGCTTACATGTTTTCAATTGCTGAAACTTTTTAGTGCGGAAAGAATGAGATGACTTTTCCCACATGTCTAAGCCTCTAATTTATGTTCAACTTCTACATTTCAGAATGATGTATTGGCAGTCAGTCGCTAGCTTGGTTTCTCCTGGTGGTATATTGGTCAGTTCTTCCATCCAAATTGGACCTGGAATTTTCTTTTTTCTTTATACATTTATGGCAGAATTATGAAAGGCCAGTTTTACATTGACAGTGAATTTTGATGTATCCCTATTGTATCTACTTGAAACTGCTATGCACATGTGGTATACTGCTTTACTGAATAATCCTCCTTTCGCTTTATGTTTTCATCTTGTGACTACCTGTTAGTAATGACAAAAGTAGTATAGCATATCCCTGTACGAGTAATATGGCCATTCAATCCTCTGATGTCACTTCAACGAATTTTTAGGTCATCACATCATGCAGCAGAACCAAGGATGAGCTGGTGCAGGAGGTAGAGAACTTCAACCAAAGGAAGCTTGGTGCTATGGGCTCAGAAGGATTGCCGGCTAGTGAAGCTGCGGTGTTCAGCTACCTCGACCATGTCCAAAGTTACCCTAGTGTGGATAGTTCTTGCATCACGACCGTTGCTTTCCTGCATAAGTGAAATGAAACATAAATGTATGCTTGGTTTATTGGCCCTAGAAAGTTACCATACCTGCTACGATATTAACTATGTACCCAAATCACTGGTGTGTCTGGATAATGTTTTAGTATTTTACCTTGTTGGGTTGGTTCATCAGAGCTCAGATGTTACTATATGTTGTTTTGGTATTGCCGGATCCTGGATTTCACTTTGGTATACTCTTTGAAAGCATGTCAAGGAACTGATGCAAACAAGACATCCAGATGTTTTAATGCGTGGAAACCGGGTACAATATCTGACCAGAAACACAAGCTGCATGTTAGCACGTATCGTGGCAGATGACTCACAGGACCTGTCTCGAGTTTTTGCAATACTAAGGGCAAGCTATTACAGAGAGAAAACATCAACAACAATAAAAATGGATAATTTGACTGCAATTAGTGATACAAAATGCAAGATATAAAAAGAAAAGAGACCAATAACATTTGGAAACTGAAAAATAGTTTCTTTGATTTGCAATTGCAGGTACATTTCACAGTATAATATCTTCAAGTACACAAGGGTCACTGCAGTTGAGGCTCACAAGTTACAGTATCCGGGTGTCAGTAGTCTGCTATTTTCTCATATGTACACGAGTAGCAGGGCCACTACATTCTTCTCTATGGACATCGAAGCGAGTGGCTTCAGACTATCCTACTATGTCACCACATTCTCATTTTTGTAGTTTTTGTTTTGTTTTGTTTTTTTCCCCCTTGTGATCATCCTTGCTTGTCAGCTACACACAGGAGGCGCTGGAATTTCCTGTCAGATGGGAGGTTGGAACTTGGAAGGCTTGTTCTTGGCCATGTCAGTAGACTGGTATGAAGCGTGGTTGCGAGTAATTTGGATGTGCCGAATTGGTAACTGTATCCTCTTCTTCTTCCTCTTCGTCTTCCTCCTCACTTTCTGATGAAGATATATATGCTTCCTGGCTTTCCTGCAGTGTTAGATGATCTAGATCCGAGAGTTATGCCTGACACAAATTTATGTTTCTACTACTACGAATGGAGAAATTTCCACAGGTGTGACATGCAATTATGCCATAGTCTGCTGCTGCTAAACTGAACATGATCAGGATTGCATTTGACACAGCACGACCCGGTAATGAAATTACCTGCTGCTGCCGTCGACGGTGGAAGCTTGCCAATGCTCTCACCATCACCAGGATTGGGAATAGGATTCCCAGCAGTCCTCAGCACCAGAAGCTTTATTTCCAGAAGCAGAATGCACAATAGGAGACATCAAGTCAAGACCAAGGCCTTGTTTAGTTGGTGAAAATTTTTGGGAAATGGTACTGTAGCACTTTCGTTGTTATTTGGCAATTAGTGTCCAATCATAGTCTAATTAGGCTTAAAAGATTCGTCTCGTGAATTTCGTCTAAACTGTGTAATTAGTTTTATTTTTTATTTATATTTAATGCTTCATGCATGCGTCCAAAGATTCGATGTGACGGGGAATCTTGAAAAATTTTGCAAAATGAAGTGGAACTAAACGGTACCCAACTTAAATCATACTAAAAGATACTGGTGACAGTTTATCGTCAATCTTACCGCAAATAAGGCCAATGAGTACTCCCCATTGTCACCAATCATGAGAGGAAGAGTGTGGCGAAGGACCAGGAGTGCCATGAACTGTTCAATGATACAATCACAATGACGGATCTTCATCAGACAGGAGATACAGGAAACCACATCAACCACTGTTGGTTTTGATGTCAGAAACTCACAATTATGGCAATTGTCCGGCAACACAAGGTGCTGCTTCTTGTCCTGATAGGAAAGTAGTCATCGTAATTGTCCATAAAATCACGCTCCGTGGGCATCATTGTTATTATCTGGGAATCATTGAGATCTTGCCGGGCAATCTCCCAGTTCCCTCTGTAGAGAAACGTTAAACCATTCATTGAGAGAACTAAGCAAGAACACAAACCAGCTTTATTAAGAATGCTTAAAGAGATAAGTACCTGAAGTTCATTGGTTGAAGTTCATTGGTATACTACCATAGTGAAACAGCTGCTGTGGAGAAGTATAACCTGGCCTGAATTGCTGAAGAAACATAGCAAAATTAAATCTATAGTCACGTTTCCATAGTTGCACATTTGTTAAAACTGTATCACCAGTTGACATATTTGTTAACCAATAAACAATATGCATAGATCACTTAAAAGTTTTTACCTGCAGGCATATTTCACACATGGTGTCGCCTTTCTCGTTGCACCAGCGCTGAATGCATTTCCGGTGCGCATACTGCAAGAAATAAACTAATAGTTTAATTTGGTTCCATCACTCTAGCTTACTGAAAAATACATCTTCTTAGTCCATTCCTCACACAGCATGGTAATCTGTCCACTATCAGAAACAAGAACGCACAATAAGATCAACACCAGGGTGTTTGCGTTGCTCTTAAGTTTCAACTACATTCTCGCCTTGCATTCAGCAATGCGGGTAGTTGCCCCACACATTGTGTGAAGGTCACACTCAAACAGATAGCTCCCTCCACACCCCTATCTTTTGGAAAACACCAACACCTTCTCCTTCCCTATATCTTTCAACGCACTATTACATCGCTGTCACATAAGAAGGCCCACTACATAACATAATAGATAGTGCCTTTCAAGCCACACTGAGACCAACACAGCTGATTTGGTTCAAAGCGCTTGTCCACAATGACCCTCAAGTTAACATGGAACTCCCAAGTCCTAACTGCGCAACCTACAACATCTAACCCCAACCATAAAAGTCAACATGCCAGGTCAACTAAATTAACTAGTGCCCAATTTAAAATCTAAAGAGGCCCAACATAATACTGTAGTAACAAGTGGCAGCAACTACATCTTCTGCTGAATTTCACTAAAAAAACATCTTCTGCTGAAAAAAATCAACTTTTCATTTGACAACAGTCAACAGGAACTGTAACACAATTTTTTAGGAACTCTGAGAAACAGTTGCATAATCACCATAGCACGATCATGAATCTGCTGCATAACCAAGAGCACTTATTTTGGCCCAAAATAAAAATAGCATGATTAAAGAGGACAACTACCTTGAGGCTGCCACAGCAGGCGCAGGGGGCCTCCATGCAGGTGTCCCAGTCCTCCTCCTGGCAAATCCTGCACTCCACCTTAGTCGCCGAGCCACCGCCCAGGGCGCCATGGCAGTACTCGACGGCCACCGTCTCCTGATGCAGATCGACCATCCGCTTCCCACCGCCGATCGCCGCCTCCAGCGTCGACTCTGTCAGCAGCCGGTCCACGATCAACGCGAGATGGTCGCCCATCAGTCCTGCGAGAACGCAATCCATGATTCAGGGAAACAATGCCACCATCTCCACGAATTGCAGACACTCGAAACAGAAAAGCAATCAAACGCAAATCACAACTGCCAAATTGAAATCGTGTTTGAGACATCCGTAAGAGTGCCGAGAGGCAGACCAAGAACCCAATGAGGAGCAGGCGGTTGCAGGCGGAGGGGATCCAATGCAAGCATGCAACTGCTCCCTTTAACTGACTGACAGAAACGAACCGGCAACCGCTTGGAGATAATGGATTGATTTTTTTTTTTTAAATACTAAATTGATAACCGCAAGAAATGGAGGTCAGATTAGTGGAATTGTAGAAGCTGGGCCAAGAGAGGACAAGACTGTGAGGGGTGGATCGAATAATCGGCAAGTGTACCAAGAACAGGTAAAAACCTCCACATTCGGAACACGGCATATGATGGACGAATAAAGCTGCCACTTTTTTTTTAAACCAATTGATGAGAGTTGGCCAGCATTACAGCGTGCACAAGGGGTACGAGGAAAGCGCATTTATTAGTGTTGCATCGAAGAAAAAACACCACGAAAAAAAATGATTGAACACCAAGAAACCGGAACTCACCGAGGAAGAGGAGGCGCGAGAGGGGACGAGCAGGAAGAAGGAAGGCGGCTGGGCAGCTGGTGAAGATACCAAGCGAACTCTCAATCTCGACGGTCGGAGCGTCTGACGAGTTAAATCTAACTGAATAACACAGCAGCACCAAGAAGAAGAACCAGATGACGGGAACAAACAAATCTTTACCTTGTCAACAGGGCTCCGAGACCGGGAGGAAGAGGAAGCTTCGAAGGCTGGATTCGGAGCGGGGTTAAGGCACGGAGGGGATTGGGTTGGATTGGTGGAGGGGTTAAGGGACGCAAGAGATGGAGTGCCCTCGCCTCAGATGTAAACACAGCGATGGAGGTGGAGGGGAGGCCAAGCCAAGGCAAGGCCAAGGCAAAACAAACCCTCTTTGCTGTGCCTCTCTCGCTAGTCGCTCACTTGCAGCAGAGGTTTAAATTAGAAGAGAGGCAAGGTTAAGGGTGGGAAACAGCACTGGTATCGTATCACCAGGCAACAGCTTCACTGATAACCCGTACCTTTTTAACTATTTTTCTCTCACAACGAATCAGTTAATAGCCAAACAAACAAGGCAACTGCAGCTGTTTTGTTGGCTTTCCTGGAATGGCCTCCTACTTTGTCACCTTCCAAAAGCTTTCTATATTTTCTGGAGGTTTGGAGGGGGTGAAAGGCTCAACTTTTCCTTTTGACTTTTTTTCTTCTTCTGAAAAAGGAGCCTTCTCTTTCAGTTGTGGTAAATTGGTAATGCCTCTGGGTATCAGTAAACCAGTAAGATTGCAGAACAAAGGAGTACATCATCAGACACCCGTAAGAACTCTTCAGATCTCACCAGTTTGTACTGCTCATGTCTAGTCACTGTTACGAATGAAATGTCCTGATGGCAATGGTGCAACAATGCCAGTGTCTGAAACAGGAGTTGTCGAGAGGTGATTCGCCGCACCTTTTCTGCACAAACTAGTTCATCAGAATACATGCGCTGCATTCTGGGCCTTTGACTGATAGTAGTACTTTCGTTTGTATTTGATAATTATTGTCTAATCATGGTCTAATTAGGCTTAAAAGATTCATCTCGTAATTTACGATCAAACTATGTAATTAGTTATTTTTTTATCTACATTTAATACTTCATACATGTGTCCAAAGATTTGATGTGATGAAAAGAGGGTAAAAAAACTTACAATCTAAACAAAGCCCTGCTTAAATATTACTCTTCTTGCTCATTCAGTCATTTGGACAAATAACCAGGCCTACAGATCTGCGGTTGGAGTCTCTGGACGAACTGGCCAGGACGTGCGATTTGCATGCCCAAGAATCCATTTCGCGTGAAATGACATGAGAGCTGCTAAGGGCATGTTTAGTTCCAAATAAATCATCTACTTATAAGTTAAAAAGTGAAATAAGTGACTGATTTTGTCAAACACCATCAACTTATAAATCACTCCTGCTTATAAGTTTTAAGTTGGTTCACCCCTGCTTAAAATTTATAAGCCACCCTTTTCCACATAGGGCCACGGCTTATAAGTCATCTATAACCAAATAAATATAACTTATAAGTCACTGATTTGATAAGTCATCGGACCTATGCAAACCGAACAACTGCAATAGACGGGTGAGATGTGATAATTCCTGAATTGCGTCATTAGCCGGCAAGATTCTCCCTGTACTTGGAAGAATGCAAACGGGTTCCTTATAGGTGGCCCACCACTTCTGCGACGGCACACGAGTCAAGTTACAGGAGTGCCCCTCCCGGAACTTGGACTTTGGTAGCTCCACTGCCCTAGGACTAGGAGCAGAGTAGGAGGCAGTAGGCTAACCGCTTTGCACGCGTCTGCCGCGACTGCTACGCCCACTACTCCTCGTTGCCGCTAAACCACGATGCCCACTCGGCCACTCTTCCCGGCCGGCGGCCTCCGGGAATTTCTTTTCGTGCCCACTCCTCTAATTATCTTGTGCCTGCAAATGCGCAATGTTGGATCGTGACGCGAGTGTGATAAATCTTGCGAGTTCAGATTAAGGGCCTTGGAAAGAAATGCAGGAATAAAAAAAAACATGGGAATAGATTGTCCTAAAATTTTGGAATTCTATATGGACGGAGAACATATGGAAAACTGTAAGATTAAAGGTATGGGGAAAAACATATTAATTCAGAACTTGTTTGAATGAACTCGTGTCCACTTCAATAGTGTTCAACTAAACGGCCTTAAACATCCGCTAAACGGTACAATTGCGAGTTGTTTTGTTTAAGAGTAAACAAAAATTAAACGATTAACCGTTTAAACAGTCAAAAAACACAAGGAGAAGTAGTCTAAATGCTCTAAATTGAACGGTGGTAAATGGTTTTAAACGAGCTAAATTGTTGTTTAGACGAGTACAGGTAAATCCAATTGAGTTTTACATGCATAAATTTATACACTTAAGTTTATTATATTCATAAATATATATACTTGATTTATTACATGCATTAATATGTATATTTTGATTCTTTTTACATGTATAAAATAATTGATTTTTACTTTCATAAATATGTATAAGTGATAGAATAATTGATATGCATATTTTTGGTAACATTGTGTAAAAATGGTTTAGACCATTTCAATTTGTTTAAACGCTAAATAAAGGATGACTGACTGTTTACCCTTTAGCGTTTAGGATAACAGTGGTTGGAGCGGATTGAGATGGAACCTAATTTAATTTTCATCTCAATCCACTCTAACACATGAATTGAGATGAATACGAGTGGATCCAAATAGAGCCTTAGTAAAATTTCTATAAAACAAAGTCATTCCATAGGTATTTCATAAGAATGTAGAACCCCGATCCTTAATTTAAAAGGGATTTATAGGATTTTTTTCCCTATACAATATCAATCATTTATACTTCCTCTAGTGTTCCTTTGTTCTAAAAGAGCCCAAGAGAGTAAAAATCCAATTTATATGTTTAACCCTGCAAACAAAGTTAGGAGTTAAGAGAGCAACCAGAAGAAGGAAGAAACAAACAAAGAAAAAAGTCTATTTCTAAAAGGCTAACAAGAAGCGCATTTTTTAAGTCTGTCAATCGCCAAAAGTGGTGGCAATACTTTTTTCTTCTTTTTTATTTTTGCAATTTTTTTCTTCTTTTGGATGACCGTATAATGCTAGAATTGAGTTTCGAGTGGGATTTATTTGTTATTTCACAAGTTTGTAATTATTGGTCTTCTTTTTTTATCACAAGAGATAAAGCTGCATTTGTTTCTAGTGTCTAAAAAATGATTTTCTACTCGAGCAATCCACTTTTTATATGTTTAACCCCTTGAGCAAAATGTTGTCTTAGATTTATTTTCTCCAACTTCCGTTGGGTCCAATCTCCATGCTAATGAGAGTTCTTTTCTCAATGAAGAGTAATTTTAAATTTGGATTTGGTAAGCATATAATGCTAAATTAGCCCTAAACATATAAAATTGTATGAAAATAATGATGAACATTTCTTAATGCATTTTCCAAATTTGGATATCATGTTGCCACAAAATATGAACTTAAACAAAAAAAAACCCAAAAAAACTCACTAGGGGATATAATGGATCAAGTGAAATAGGTTTTTTGAAGAAATTTGAGCTGAAATTCTATTCATAGGGCAGGCAGAGAAAGTGGATTGCTAGGCAGTAAACCATACTCTTCTTCTTTTTTTTTTTTTTTTTGCAAATTACTCTAGAGCTGATAAAGCAAAATTAAGAAAACACACCTGAACATCAGTAGGTGCTTAGGGCAGGCTTAAACAAAGATAATTTACCAATTTCATTAAGCACGGAGAAAAAAATTCTTAGGGTAGCCACATGTAGGTGAAAGACGACCTTAAGGCAATGATGACGTTGTCAGAATTAACCACAGCCATTGTGGAAATGAACCTTAAGAAAGTTTTTAGAGCTCGTTTAGAGAGGGATCCAAACATACCCTCAAGCATCTCCTGGAAACGCGTCACCTCATCATTTTTTCCCTCTCATATGGTAACTTCTACCTTTTCCCTTAAAAAAAAACAATTGCTACCTTTTTCTGTACATGAGAGAATCAAAGGCAGCTCGTCAACTCGACAAGTAGCAGCCGCACGAATTTCATTTGATGATGACCAATCTCTGAAGTGACAGTTCATTTAGGTAGGAGCATGCTCTAGCAAACGCTCCAAGGATGTCTGATTGGGTTATGGTGCCTCGCATTTTGACCCTATTCTTGTGATGAAATAAATCTTGTCAGTGTCTAGTGCTGCTGCGTGAGCCAATGCATATAGTAGTGCAGCAGGGATTTCAACTAGATGTCTAAGATGTGGCTATGCACTCATCATTTCAGTAGAAGAACTCCAAGTTCAAACAAGAATATGTGGCCGGTCGACTTGTCCATTTCCATCACCAACTCTCTCGAAAACTCATCTGAAACGCGCCAAACCAAAACAATCTCTGAGATGACCCAAAAGCTGGCCAAAAAGGAAGCTCAATTTGCAAAATCGCTCTTGCAGCTAGGTTAGTCTTGGTAGTACTTTGGTTGGAGTTGGGTTGGCGAACCCCACAACCAAGCTGGTGTCCTCAACATGCGGCTGCCATATGGAATCCTGCAGAGGAAACCTAGTTGTTTAGGTGTGCGTGGTCTGGTTTGGTTGGCCTATACTCTGTCTCCTTGATCTTGTTTAGAACAAACACATCTTCTGTACTAAAAATTGTTGGCCTTTGCATCTACCCGGAAAACAAGGACTATGTTTTCTGAATTAAAACGGAAGAATGACGTGCGATTTTCTTTGGATGGTAGACATTTTTTTGAAGAATGGGAGACAGAATTTGTTGCACCTGTTTTCTTCAATTTTGTATTCAGGCTGACTAAGTACACATAAAAATGGTTACAATCAAAATGGAGCAGGAGAGCACTAATATTTTGTTAGCTCGAAGTGACCTGCCTCTAGCTGAAGCCAAAAAAAAAAAAAGGCAACTGTCCGTATCTTAGTCCACACATTTTTTAGTGTATGATACGCATGTGGGCAGTCAATGGGACACGTCTTCTTGGGGCCGACCCGTTGATGCTAGCCATGTGGCCTCACGACGTGTTCCTGGTTCGCGACATCACAGACGCCCCGATGTTGGAGGAGTTTGCAGCTTCTCTCGGCACCAGTCAGATCGTCACGTGTCCTCAACTTGAGCACCTGGCATCAACTCCGGCGGCCACCCAGCTGGAGGTTGCGGCCAAGGCGGTGGTCGATCTCCTGCGTGCGCACCTGTGGACAGCAGACGCTGTCCTAGCTTGAGTTGCGGACGCCGCCTCCGCGCCCCACTCAGTGGGCTGCGGATTCGCCACTGACGTCGCCTCAGCCTCGCCGGCAGCCATCACCGGCTTCACCTCGTCGTACCGTCGGTCTTGCGGCCAAACCCCATCTGGCGCCCGTTGCCCCAAGTGGGCCTTGCCCTAGGCAAGGAGTTCTGAATGTTCAGAAGGTTTTAGTCGCTGACGTGATTGAGGACCGACTCTGCTTGGCTCTCCAAACTCTTGTGCTTCAGGGAAGACCGACCCTCTGGGTGGCTCGGGCAAAACCCAGCGTCGGAGCGCCTAGGAGGAGTACTCGCTTAGCTGCTAAGCCTCGGGCACTCAATCCGACTCTTCAGGCGCAACAGGTTCTTATGGTAAAGTTGGGGCTCGCGGATCCAGCACAAACCGTTGACTCTGCAGGTATGAGTCCATCTTTGCTGGAGTGCTTTCGGAGTCCAAGCATGAAGCCTTCAAGGTCTTGTTCTTGGACAATGCGTTCCTAGACGACTTTGCCCCGGAGGTTGACATGCTTCTTGCCGAGCCAACGGCCGAGCACGACAAGGGGTAGTTAGGGAGTGCGTAGCCTAGTGGCCTTTCATTGGGCTTCGGCATCTCTCCCGCAGTCGAGGTCGCCCTAAGTTATTGTAATCCTCGGTTTGTTTTGGTTCTTTTTTTCTTTTTTATGTATTTTTTGGTCTTTCCACTCTTTGGTAAGCTTGGCGCTTGCCATTGATGGGCTAGCTTGTAATGTTTATCTACTTCCTCTCAATGAAATATGTGACTAGACACGGTCCTGGAAAAAAAAGAAACTCAATACCTATCAGAGTTAGTCTTAAGTTTCGAAGGATATATCTCAAATTTCTTCAAATTTTAGGCCCCATATGGGCCTGGTGCAAGCGGTAGAGTCTTACCGCCTGTGACCGGAAGGTCCCGAGTTCGAGTCGCGGTCTCCTCGCATTGCACAGGCGAGGGTAAGGCTTGCCGCTAACACCCTTCCCCAGACCTTCGAGTCGCGGTCTCCTCGCATTGCACAGGCGAGGGTAAGGCTTGCCACTAACACCCTTCCCCAGACCTCGCACAGAGCGGGAGCTCTCTACACTGGGTACGCCCTTTATATATTTCGAAGCAAACGACTTGCATAAGTGGCATAGCCATGACTTTAAACTTGAGCGGTCCAAGTTGATACAGAATTTTTGTTAATAATATAAATGTAACATGCTAACCTACAAATATACAATTTGTCGAAGTGAATACGAGTGCATCCAAACAAAACCTTGAAAGCTTTACCACTCCGACGTATTATTCATACTCATATCTCCCACACTTGCGGCTACTGTGTAGTCCTATATATTTTTATCCCTTGTCTTCAGGAACGAAGGGCAGCAGATGCATAGGCCTTGAGGAGCAAGCGTGGATCGGTCTCTATCACACACGCAACGACATTCATCCATGTATGCTATGTGTGCGAAAAAAAAGGCTCACACTCACTATCAGGGGTCGTCTCAAATTATGAGAACAAAACATGATGGTGTGGTGTATGATACGGAGAAGAAATGGCTTGCTCTGTGTACGTTCCTGCAGGGCGCAGGATAGATTGCATGTGGAGTGTTCAAGTATTTTGGTATGGGCCTTCTATAGGTGACGGGCCGGGGGGGCATACGTTATCTGGAAGCTAGCTACCACCAATACCGCCATATGGATCTCGTCAGATGAAATGAAAATGGAATCACGGTCGTTGAAGAAATGGTTCGTGTACTATACTATAGTAGTGCGTACATTCAGCTTCCAGCATGGTTGCCAGTTTGAAGTTGTCTGCCACTGTGTGCTAAGCTAGCCCAGCCCAGTAGTCTGCCCCTTCCGTCATGCCCAAACTGCATTAGGAGAGTTGTTCAAAGCTTTTTTTTGTTGTATCTGGTAGTCAACCCAGCATCATGAGCTATAGTAATTTTTGTTGGGATAAAAGAGTAAAAAAACAATGTACAATTAATCCCTCATCTTGTGATGAATCGAACATCTACCATCTGATTAGCAGCAGAAATTATCAATCACATGCACAATAGACACAACGATTTACGTGGAAAACCTGTTCAAGGTGAGGAGTAAATAACCACGGGACCAACCGGTCCACTCCAAGCTTCCACTATAATCAATAATGGGTAAGGAGTCTTCTCTATAGTATCTAGAGGATTACACCAACAACAACACATTCATCAAGTTATAAACTTGACATCAACTACAACCACAACATTCTAACAAAGAGGAATAACGGCAGCCAAACAGAGAAGTCACAGATTCTGCCCCCCTCGGTAATCGGTTCATATCTCACAAAGTACATCTCCACTATGCATAAATTTTGGTAGGCAAGTACCACTGACCCAATTTCAGCTCAGTCGGACACCGTTTGACCACCCAATAAATCATCTACCAAAATTGCTCTGTTCTGAAACTGCAGTGACCTGAATTGACAAAACCCCTCTCAAATCTGGTGCTCTACTCAATCAATCCTCAAACCAACTTTACAAATCGAAGTACTCTAAGTAAGGAACGAGCTCACCAAGTTTGATGCCAATCCAACCACGTTTGAGCCTTCAATCACCGGCTTGAAGATGGCCGGTTCAGAGCCATGAGATCTGGATAGATTTCCCATCTCATTCTTCCTCTCTTCTCACGTTGTGGTATGTGTGTCCTGCTCTCTCCCTTCTCTCAGAAGCAACAACTCTCCTGGAGAGTGTATGCTAGGGTTATCTCTGTTTTATGCTTCTCAAGAAGCAATCACAACTATTAATTCAGAACAAAATCAACGGTGCATAAGTATTGAGTTGTGGACTGTTTTGCTAGGTTCAATTGCATCATCCATGTGGAGGGACAACCCAACAATTTTCGTCCTGTTTGTTTGGCTTATAAGACGTACTTTTTCAGTCAATGAACATTATTTTTCTCTCACAATAAATCAGCCAACAATACTTTTAGCCATAATTTAGCAGCCAAGCAAACAGAGCATTTGAAGCCTACTGTCCTTGTCGTCAAGAGGCATACACAGTACTTTATTAACAGGCCACTAAGTTTCGACAGCTAGGGAACAAAGTACTCCCTCCCAAAAAATGAATTTCTCATTTTTCTAAAGAGTCAAACAATCTTAAGTGTGACCAAATATTTATAAAAGAATAATATTTATAAACATCACTACATTAATTATGGAATACATTTTCATAATAAATTTATTTAAAAATACAATGTTTTTTATGAACCTAGTCAAATTTAAATTATTTGATTAGGAACTGAGATTTTCAAAAATAAAGAAGTTCTTTTTTAAATGGAGGTAGTAGTCGACACCACCCACGGATGGACCCATTGTTATTACCAAAGTGTCAAGACTATACTGAAGCCTTTTACTCCAGTCTATCCAGAGCTAATGCCTAGTGCCATGATGCATGATGCCGAAAGGCCAATGCCCCCTTTGCACTTAGGACGGGTAAGCCGATCCCAACTCATATATTTTATTGCAATCTTGCAACTCACGGGAGTAGATTCATTTGTGACCGTTACAAGTGCGTGTGGTTGTGGTAAAAATAGCAAGGTGTTTTTACTTGGGGTTTACGTAAATAAGAAAAAGCTTCCTCTCCAAACTTTATTTACTTGCGAATAGCATGCTGTCCTGAAGAAAAGACAGTAAATGGGTGGTAGCAAACGGAATGATTGTGTGTGTGTGAAGCAAGAGTAATCCACGCGAGGCTGAACACTTGCTATTCTGTACTGTACTTTTGCTGGTAAATGTTCTGAGCCAGTTAACATGTCCATGAAATGAAGCCACACCAAGAGACCATGACAGTTTCAACTTTCAAGGAATGATCCCTTTGGTGACAGTCCTCCAGTTCTCCTGGACTCTTGTGCTCGGAAACCGCACTAAAATGGTTGGCACTTTGCGTCTCGCTGATCAGCTCCAACTCTCAGCACAGATCGACGACGCACAGGCTTGTCTGTTGTCTCTCCAAACAAGGAAATAACGAGAGCATTCCACACGAAAATGGCGTATGCGCGACAAAGCGCATGTCCTCGAGTTGAGCATCCAGAATAATCGAACATAAGCCCTTCTTTCGCCGGCGAACGGGAGGGCTTTCACCCCCTGATCGATTATTCCATCATTCTTGCAACGATACACCATGGGCCGCTGCATCTTGTTAACATACAACAGGAGGAAGCACTCGTCTCAACCTAACTCTTCACTGCAAAATGGGGCTTTGCCCCCAAGTGCTTCCGTCTCCTCACTTCCATACTTCTAACTATACCGGAACTCTATACTGAAACTATTTTACATAGCCATGGAACTGTACTAAATTCTGGTTACCATGGGATTAAGCAGCCTTATCCCCTTGCTACGATGGAGAGCTGTCTACTACTGGTGTGATCCTCGACCCTGACGCCAGATCGGACACCTCCTCCCTTCGGGGGCGGTCCGCGAAGAGCATCCAGATGAGGTAGAGAACAAAGCCCGAGGCAATGAGCGCCAGGCCCGCAGAGACTAACCCGAGGATCATGCTCCAGAGGAGGGCAGTACTGTGAGGCGATGGCGCTGAAGGTGGCACGGACAAACTTGCAGTCCTGGAGGTTGAGCAGGAAGGGGGCGTAATGGTACAGCGCGTAGCTTACATTTGCAGCCAGGACGAGTTGGCCGTAGATGTCATAGGTTAAGGTCTTGTTGCCTGAACACAAGTCGGTGTCTTGAGCCATGCATGTATAATTCAACCATGCCTGGAAAGTGAAAATGTCATCAAACAAACTATCTAAAATCGCCAGTTGGGTGGTGCACAGATGCAAATGAACCGGGTAAAAAAGGACTGTACGCTATGTGAAAAACTTTAAGTGAAAAAAATTACAAAGACTGAAAATAGTAACTGAAGAATAGCAAAACTTACTGTTGTTGCGTTTTCAAACGTGACCTCCCTATACTTGCACGGCCGATCATTGAGGTTTGAATCGTAGGGAGAACATAAGTAAGGCATGAACTGTCCTGGATGCTTATGATGTGGTCTTCGATTTGAAAGAGCAGATATAGCTCTGTTAACTATCCCCACAAGCCTCACCACAACTTCCTTGCTCTGGTACAATGTTCGATTCGTTGTGCTTTCATCCACACATGGAAGGATGTTGCTCAGAGCTGTCTCTGCTTGAGGATGCTGGGCCCACTGGTCCATTGCTTCGCAGGTATCCTTCGCAGCACTGTTGCAAAAGAATTGTAAATATGTTAATGGACTTACGTTCTCTTCATAACAGAACAGAATTCCCATGTGTTTAGCAAGGGACACAATGATGCTAGTTACATTATGAAACAGGGCGTATATTAGGTGTAAAAGCAATTTTACTTAATATACTGATCCTACAAAGATGATTGCATTTGCTTTGGTTGCGTAAGGAAAAACTGACAACTAAATGAAGTTCAACAAGAATAACACCCTGAGTAATTTAGTCTTAACAACCCTGAACATATCCACATCACAGCAAGGTTAGAAAAGGCAAATATTACCTGTTTAGTATCAGGAAAATTCCTAGAAGAATAAAGAGAGCCGCCACAACTTTCCAGCATAAGGTAACAAATCTGTAAGGTTCAAATGGAAAGGTGTCAAGACTGCAGCTGTACAGACCAGTCCAAAATACACTACCCGGTACATGATAGAAAGCATACATGTAAACTGTATATCTCGGTCCATATTGCTCTAAGCCTGCAGAAGAGAGGGGAACATGTGTTCAGTAAGGGAGTGGTAACACACACAATGTGAACAAGGGGGTGCAAAAAATTGCATATTGATTAACTGGACTGCATACCGTATCCAATGAACGCAAGAACAAGCAACACCACGGCTATGCAAATCAATACAACCGACCTATAAGGAAATAGGAGTTCAATTCTGAAGATGTAATTGCAGCAAAATATCACTAACTATTGCTAGATACAAGAAACAACAGCCATAATTATCCATTTTGGCATGTTAATATGCTTCTTGCAAGTAGAGCGGTGCCATATTATAGGAAAATTGACCTAATGATAAAGTGATATATATAGCACATGCATAGCTATCGAATGCTGATTCTATCAGCCAAGGAAACTAGACTGAATCTGGTGAAAGGGAATTTCTGAAACATACATGATATGGAGAACTTTTCTTATCCTTTTGTAATTTTCTGCTGTCTTCAGAGATATGGTGTCAGCGGCTTTGTTCAAGTCCCCCTTCAAATTGTCAATTTGACCTTGAACATCTGATGGAAGATAGAGTGCTGCCACAGTGATCGTCTGTGCAAATGACAAGTATTCCGTAACATTCCTTAGTGTCTGAATAGTGAAATCAGATTGGTTCACAACAAAATCGACAGGTCCGCGTAGCTTCTTCATGGAATTTACTCTGCCCATAGAGAAGGACAATGCACCCAGCTCTGGTACGAAATTAAAATTATCAGAACCAATGATAATACAACATTACAGCTATGAAAAGTTAGTTATTGACAAGGAAATAATCATAAATACGTAGAAGAATCATTTGCTTATACCACAATCACCAAACAAGCTCAAGAAGAAATAGTTTATGAAGAGATTTAGTGCATTACATTAAAGCAAGTGCGAAGACACCAAGCAACACAGGAGCCTACTACATCTGTATAAGAAACCTTTCGTTTGGGCATTTTGATCCAAAATAGCATCGTCCAGCCACAGCTATCCCGAAAAATATGAACCACAAAGCACCAAGAAGAAATCCAGAAACTCCTGTGAATGAAACAGACTGAAACAAACTTGATTCAGCTAACGCAACAATCGAATATTAGTATTCAGCAAAATGGAAAAGGATGGATTGACAGATAGCAGTCCCATCCTAATAAACAAACTGAACACTAACAAATTTCATTGTGCTTGGTAAGTATAGAAGTCCAGAGTTCCAGACTTAGGACTACTTTAACTTGAAAGTATGCTATGCCAATCCATGAAAGCAATGTCATTTTAAGATTTACACTAATATTTTTTAGCAAGAGAAAGTCCGGAAAAGAATAGACAGCCCTACAATATCTCTACTGGGTATATATATATGTATGTATATGAAAACTGAACTTCTCCAACTATTTCTGAACTCTAGATGGCAAAGCACGTAACTGGGTACGGTTCCATGTGCGTGTCACCAGCACTCTCTAAAAAGTGTAAACATTATAAATTAGACAACCAACAAGATGTTGTATAGTCCTGACTCTTGGCCCATGCAGTGTTTCCTATTACAGGACAGAAATAATCAAGCTAGTCCATGTCCTTATCATCTAGATTACTCAAAGTATCAGAGTATCCTTACACTATAAGCAACTGACTGAATCTCGGCTGTATGCAAAGCCTGTACTAGTCCTGCATAACCTGCTTCCATCAATCACCTAAGCCAGCTGAAGCTGTTTTGTTGTGAGAGAAAAATACTGTAGATTCTAGCTGACAAGCCGGCTGATAAGTTCAAGCGAACAGGCCAGTGGCATCTGTAACCAACTCAAGCTTTATGCTCATGACTCATGAGATTCTTTAAAGTTTAAACAATGACACGTACCGCCCAGTAGTGCTTGTTGGTGACGTTCCACCCTCCTTCATACATTTTGAGATGGCTGAGAACATCCGGCCGCCGCGTCCGGTCCTCTGCCAGAACCAGCGGATACTTGGCAACAGGGGCCATAGCTGCCGGTCCCGCCGCAGCCTCCGGCATACCTTTCAGCAGCCCCTCTGCCCATGGTCCCAAGTTCTTCACCTCTAAAATAAGAAAAAAAATATTTTCGTGAAACGCAACACTTTACAACTAATGTTCCCACTTGCCTACGCGATACGAAAGGCATGAGATGCACGATACTGCGTAAATGGATTACAGAGTGCAGACTACTGTATGTTTTGCCACAAAAACTCGTAAGAAATAGTAAATGCTACGTGTCAACCTGGTCCGAGTGCATGTGCATGAACATGTGAAGGAGACGTGAGAGAGAAGGGGCAGGTGGATCAGAGCACCGACATGACTATTAACTACAGCAATCGAATGGCCGGCACTTGACTTGTCCTAACTAAAAAAACACTAAAATTGGAATAGCCGAGACATATGCGGGTTTACTTGACTGACAGAGAAGATCTACCGACAAGATCGTCAGTACGATAAAACAATTCTACACCGCACGAAACTGCGATCACCGAATAAACACAAACGTCCTGAACTTGTGCTACGAAATCGAGCGGAAGAAAAAACAGACCCCAGCAAATTCGGGTCGGGTACACTCGATACTCGATACTCCAACTCCAATCCGATCCTACTAAACGCCTATCCATCGCGAGTGAGCTGACAGCTGAGATCGCCTGACACCGGCGGCGTTTCCGCAGACACCTAACCGAAGTACGACGACAGTACTAGCAGGTAATGAAAACAGTGGAGGCAGATTAACACATCGGACAGTCTCCTAATAAACCACAGTAAAACCACCATGACTATCGCAGCTTGTTCCGCAAGTGGAATGGATTGGAGCCACCAATCGGGCGTCGCCCGATCACAGTCCGACACTCCGACTCCCCGACCGTACCGATCGCGCAGAAACGACAAACCGAGATAGCGCTACGACTACGAGACAGAGATCGCCGGCGGAGGCGGGTGGTGGACTGGTGGTACCTGGCGCGCTTTCGATCTCCCTCGCCGCGCCGCCGAGGTCGGAGAGCGAGTCACCGGCGGCGACCGCCAGCACCGCCGCCGCAAACACGGCCACCGCGGCAGCGGCAGCGGCGGCGCGGAAACCCATCGCCGCGGCAGGAACCGCGCTCACGGCTCGCGGCGCCGCCCCGTCCGCATCTAGGGATCCCGCCGCGGCGTGGGTCGACCGGCCCTGGCCCCTGGGAAACGGCGGGAGTGCGGAAGGGGGGAGAGGGAGGGGAGACCACCACCGCTAGTGATACTGTCGCAGCGCGCCACGCCACTAGTGCCTGCGTCGGGCGGGGCCGGGGTCTTGTACGCCCGCGCGGCGCGAAGTGCAACCGCGTGTGCGCCTTTCCGAGTGTCCGTAGCGGCGCCGGTGCCGGTGACGTGTCCCTACCTTTCCGCGCCGCGTGCGACGCGGTACAAGCCGTGCGACTGTGCGAGTGCGTGCTGGGTCCCGCGCGGGGAACACGTGGGCGGGTGGTCCGGCGTGCCAGTGGGCGTGCAGAGCTCCGGGTGTCGCGGGGACGGGTGCACGTAGCGCTGGTGACTGGTGAGCAAAGGGCGCCGAAGGGGCAGTTCCAGGACAGGACAGGAGGTGATGGAGGGTGGGACCCAGCCCGGATCTCGTGTGGCTCGGTGGGGACTGGTGCCGGTCAGGACAGACTACCCTTAGGTTTGCAAATAATTATGGGCATTGCAGATGGAAGTGATTTTAGTCCGCAGGGGTAGTTTGGGGAGATGGGGTAGGGTTGTGACTGGAGGTGAAGTGATGGGAACACTGGAGAGGGGGTCCGGCAACGTGGAACGGGCGTCTCTGTCTCTCGGGAGGCGGGCCCACCTGCATGATGCTTTTAGTTCGTTTAAATTAAATTCAGCGTATGAAGTTTTGGGTGTCAGATATCACATGGAGACGTGAGGTTTGAGATACTAATACAAAAATAAATTATAAAATCTGTTGAACTGCCACATAAATTTATTAAGCTTAATTAATCTATCATTAACACATGCGTCGTAGTAGCACCATATAGTTAAATTATGGATTAATTAGGTTTATAAGATTCGTCTGGTAAATTAGTCGTAAACTATATAGTTATTTATTTTTTAGTCTATATTTAATACTCCATGAAACAAAGTGTAGACTTTTGGTGAAGAACTAAACAATGCCTAAGAAACGTGTTCGGTGGTGGGCTGGTCACTAGTGCGTATGATGCAACAGTTGGGCTCCGTTTAGTTTCATCAAATTCTCAACTTTGACACTATATAAAAAGAAGATTTCTTGTTATATCAAAATTGCGGTACATGTATGGAGTACTAAATATTGACGAAATCAAAAACTAATTACACAGTTTAGTTGTACTTTGCGAGACGAATGTTTTGAGCCTAATTAATCAACGATTAAACAATTATTACCAAATAAAAACAAAACAGCACTGTAGCTATTTGTAGCTACAGTGCGTCCGGCGGCGCCGAATCGGCGCAGCTAAACAAGGGCTTTCCGATGACCTATAGCCTTCCTTTTTTTGTTCCAATAAGTCAAGAAAGGTGGCCACTATCGCATGGCCGTTATTCTTAAAAATGTCCATGGAAACATGGCATCAGGATACAAATCCCCCCTTGACGGAAAGGTAGAGAGATCTGCTTGCTGTGTAAGCAACCATTGTAGCTCACAGCTCACTAGGAGCATGTTCGTTTGGTCGTAAACGATCGTAAATTTTTAGTTAGAACAGTATTTTTCTCTCACATTAAACCAACCAGCAGTAATAATTCATGATCATATACAATCATTTTAGCCCCAGCCAAACAGGCCGTAGGTAGGCAGGCGGGCCTTATCACATCGAATCTTTAATACTAATTAGGAGTATTTGTCCTGTTTGTTTGGCTGATAAGCCATGACTGAATATATTGTTGACTGATTTATTATGAGAAAAAAATATTATTCGTTGACTGAAAAAGTACGGCTTATAAGCCAAGCGAATATGGCGATTAAACATAGGCTAATTACAAAACTAAACATAGGCTAATTACAAAACTAATTATACAGATTGAGGTTAATTTACGAGATGAATCTATTAAGTCTAATTAGTCCATGATTTAATAATGCGGTGGTACAGTAACATTTGCTAATTATGAATTAATTAGGATTAATAAATTCGTCTCGCTAATTAGTCTATTCTTATGTAATTAATTTTATAATTAGTTCAAGTTTAGTTCTTCTGGTTAGCATCCAAACGTCGACGTGACTAAACTTTAGCACTGGTTCCCGAAACGGACTAAATCAAATTGCATAGTTGCACGCACGAAGCGGGTAGCGATCGATCAGCATGGGAAAAATCACAGGGAAGAACCGATGGAGCAGATCCACCCAGAGCTTGCGTCCAGCGACCTGCATGCACCTACAGCTACCAGCATGCTTGGTTGACTGGTTTATATCGTTGTTGATTTATAAAAAAGTATTGCTGACTGATTTATATAAAAAAATACCATTTTAGCTAGAAATTTACGATTACGCGGCCGTGCGCGGACCGTCAGTGCGGTCCGGGCGGCGACCGGCGGGAGCGGTGAGTCAACGGTCGGGCAGTGCCTCTCAACTCCTTCGTTTCTCCCATTACTAGGCGCATTATCTCATACAGGTGGTGACAGTTGGTGCCATCAATGGCGCAGTCCGATGGTGTCGCGCGTGTCCTGTCTGCAGAGATTGCTCTGGGTGCCGTCACCTGTCCAGTGCCATCTTCTTGATGGTTCCTGCGCTCGACTCGGTGGGTGATTATAATCGAGCAGAGTATGATATGATGGGTCCGTGACGGATCTATCTGGACTGCCACGTCAGAAATTAAATTACAATATTATTGTATTTTAGAGTTCCTCCGTCTAAAAAAATACAATTCTAAAACAGTCTTATGTTAAAGTATATTATAAACTTTCCTTTAAAAAAGTATATTATAAACTTGACTAAATTCATATAAAAATTATTAATACTTATCATACGAAATAGATATTTATTGAATTTATCGTGAAACATAGTTTTAAAATATAATTATTTAGTATCATAAACATTAATATTCTTTTATATAGTTAATCAAACTTTAGACACTTTAACAAAAAAAAAGCATCTAGAATTGCACTATTTTTTAGATGGAGGTAGTATTCTCATATACTATTATATTAATTAGGGATTTCAAAGAAATCTCATGTTTAACCTTAACATGATGCGATAGGAAAAAATATAAATTCTAAAAAATCTCAATTCCGAGGCAATCTAGCCTCATCCATAGCTAGAGATGGCAACACATAGAAACTTGTTGGAATTTTAAAGCCCTATATTTAGTTTTTAGTAATTGTGTGATAACTAGTGAACTAATATTTTGTAAGTGTCGATTAAGATATGTAAAGTCCACACCAAGGGAAAAAAAACTACAGATATATGTAAAAACAAATAGATATGTAATTTATAATTTATCACTATAAGATGGTGTTTACGGAATATTTATATCACTATCGTGTTAGAAAATGCACCATGAAAAAAGCATACAAATTAATATTTTTTTATTACTGGCACTAAAATGAACATCTAAGGTAAAGAGCCATCACCGTCACCCTAGGACAAAACTGCCGCCGCCCTTTTGATCCTGGTCGTTGTTGCCCTCTAGGCTCCTCTCCTTTCCTCCCATGCGAGTCCACCAGTGATCGGGAGAGGACATTGCAATTTTTGATTTCATCAATAGGAGACCAATTTGTAGCCATTAACGGTAAAGCGAGGTCCAAAGGAGTGCTCCTAGGCACTTCCTACGAGGATAGTAACGTCGGGTCATCGATATCATCATCCTTGCTTGGGGAGTGAAAATCAAGCATCCAACATGACAAAATCGAGGGTAAAAGGTGATGAATCCGCAGCATATGTACCCGAAGATGCAATTGCTGATGTTCTTTCATCATTTCAGATGCGTTTTAGATCTTATGGCATGTCTAATGTTTTAGAGTTGATCCTTAGATTCGGCATATAGATTGCACTCTGGTTTCGTTGTCTAACAAGGCTCTATTCATCTAGAGTGATAAGTTGCATCATGAAAAAACGCTAGGGGAAAAGGCAATGAAAGCATCAGGACATGATATTGTATGTTTTTATTTTAGATTTTTTTCATATGTAATTTGGAGATGTCATGTGTTGAGTTTTAATACAGCTTCTCTCCTTCGAATAAAATAATATCTAATGTTTGTCTCTTATAATGGGTCAGTAATGATAATTATAGATTGTTTATGAAAGTTTGTATTTTCTTTGTTTCATAAATAGTTTCTCATTGTATTTCCAAGCTATTTGGAATACGGATTTTTTTTAGTTCTATGTTTTTTCTGTAAAACTAATCTAAATCTGTGGAAACTTTGTGTTCCAAGAAGCTCTTCACGTTTACCAGGATATTTAGTGAAATATTTTGTGTTCGGCGATATGAATACTTTCCCAACCGAAGGGGAAAAAGATAAAACGCATAAGCCGCCAATGATTTGACGACCAGCAAAGTGAAATCCAAATGCCAAACGTCAAGCTCAAGGTCACCAGAAGCGACAAAGCGACCAGCATTAGTACTTTTCTCGTGTCCAGTACAGCCCCCGGGTCATCCGAGCTCTCAAAGTTGAAGACGTACAAACTACCAAGTGACTATTCAAACTGGATGACAAACCACAAAAATTATAAAAAGGTGCTCAAATTTGATCTGAGACCTTTGGGTCTCGAAGTCGAAAGAGAAAATGAAGATCAAGCACACACTCTTCTCCACCAATCTCACAACAATCCCACACTCAAAAACCACGTAGTGAGAGACGAGGAAGAAACACAACCAAGAGATCGGCACCCTAAATGACATCTTGACTAGAAACTTTACTTATATAGTTAAGCCTTCATTTGGTTTAGCGATAATTGTGGTCCATGGACGAGCGGCGTTTGGTTCACGCATTACATGGACACTGACATCCATCGTGAGAGAATATTCTCCGTAGATGTTTGATAAGTTTATATATAAAAATCTGCCGGACATACTTGCCCATGGTTTCTAATCTTTATTATTTAAAATAATTATTATTAGAAGGTTATATTATTACTTAGTAATTCTAATGCAAGATTAGTTTCAATAATTGCTAATGTATTGATTAATGCGTGTTTTGTGTGCCAATTAGGGAGGGTAGTAGGAGTGCTAATTAACATATTTTATATTTAACTAGTGGTTATCATGACAAAAATATTGTTTGTCCACATGTCGGTGCGAAAAATGATCAACACGTAAATATTTGTAGTTTTGCCATACGTTGTGATCGGATGTGGCCTAGCACTCAATGACACAGCGTTTATACTGGTTTAGGCAACGTGCCCTACGTCCAGTTTGAGTCGGTCGGTGACTTTATTTCTGAGCCCAGGTGCTCGAAGTTTGCTGTGGGGTTACAAACAAGAGGGAGTAAGATGGGGGTATCAGAGGTCCGGTAGGACTCTGAAGCCTGAGGGGCCAAGAGTGATGGGAGCTCCAACGTGCGCTAAGTGTTCGAACGTATGCTCCGTCTGACTTAGAGTTCTAGAGCCAAGCAGAGAGAATCGGAGTCAGTTGTCTATTGTTCGTTGGAATCGTCCTCCTTTTGGAGAGAGAGCATCCCTTTTTATAGATGAAGGGGACGACTTTACAAGAGAGAGTGTGTGAGAGAAAGAGAGTGTGTGTGCTACCTAGTCTTGTTGTCCACGTCGTTGGGTACAAGGTGGTTTGTCGGCGCCCACAATACTGTTGACGCCCAGATACATGTTGTAGGCTCCATCGTGATCTTCTGGTATGGCCAATGTCGACGCCTACCATATTGTAGGACAAATGTCGACGTCCACAACACTGTTCGTATTCTGATATGTTTGGAAGGTTGTAGAACACTCTTCTGATATGGCCTGACAATACTGCCCTACAGGCAGTGGCGGAGCCACGTTCAGGCCAACCTGGGCCCTAGCCCCCCTTGATTTGCACAAAACTATGAAGATTTAAGGTGGTTATTGATGTTGATCGGGACAAAAACTATTAATGACCGTGGAAATCAGTTTAAGTGTTCAATCTAGCCCCCCCCTTGGCCATTGTTCTGGCTCCGCCAGTGCCGTAGATGTGCAGGGTACGGCCCTTGGTATTGTGGTTTGACTTGAGCGCCCTGTCTTACTTGCTCCGCCTATTTCTCTAGGTCCTTATCGAGCGGGCGTCCCGTTTAGTTGTTTCCCAGTTGGCTCTGACCGCGCTGGTCAGAAAAGAGTTGTAAGCAGAGGTTCGGTGTACCCGACTTGGATCGCCCTTCTTGCCCGTTGTTAGGTATTTTGGGCCGGCCTAGGAGTTGCGCGTCGTTCGCAACGTCGTCTGCTGGGCCGAGCTTTAGCCGGGAAGCAGGTCCATGAGGGACCCTGGGTTTATGAACCCAATAGGAGCCCCCGAGCCCCCGGACGATTCGGGGTAGAATCGTCTGGGGGATTTTTTGTTTTGACAGCGGGTGTGCGCGAGCGCACCCGTGGGTGTAGCCCCCGAGCCCCCAGGCGATTCGGGTAGAATTGTCTGGGTTTTTCTTTCTTCTGACAGCGGGGGAATTTTTCGTTTCGACAGCGGGTGCACACGAGCACACCCGCGGGTGTAGCCCCCGAGCCTACGTCCGACTGGTGAGTCGGTTGGAGGCTGAGCAACTTGGTACTCTTTCCTGGGGCCGTAGACTGCCGTTCAGGGCATTTGCCCATGTTTGTCCTGCCCGCAACATGCGCGGTCGGTTAATTTCCCGAGTCGGTCTCGGGCGACCTGATCCCTTGAGCCTCGTTGGGCTCGGTAGGGGTTGGTCTAGTTCTGTGCATTTCCCCGTCCATGGTTTCCGCAACCGAAGAGGCTGAGCTAACGTCGCTTGCCTTGACGGCTCAAGTGACACGCTCGGTGAGCTCGCTAACGGGTACGTTCAAGTGGAATCTGGGTCCGTCATTCGTGACGGGATCGGTGTAGCCCTCATGTGGCATTCCAATGCTCCTTAACCCACGTCCTGGCAAATGCCCGGGTCGTTTCAGAGACCGACTCGGGTGGCCCGCTGGTCTCCCCTCGATGGAGATTCTATGGGCATGGCTCGAAGTTAGGATCGAACGAGAAGGTTAAGATGACCCTATCTGCTTCTGAGCATATTAGGCTAGGGCCGCTGGGGCTCATCTGTGTTTTCTTCCCTGGCTCTGTTTGACGCGAGGCGGCCTCGAGCCCTTTGCGGGCCAACCTTCGAACCCCGATCGGTCGTTGCTCATGTTGAATGAGGCAACTACCGCTTCGTGACACAACACGAAGCGTTGTGATGCATTTAATTGCATATGTGATGCTTCAGATGTATGGGATGAATGAATGACTATATAAATGAATGTGTAAATGCGTGTATGAGTATGGATGCATGAATGATCATGTATCAGAAAAAATAAAGTAGGAGGCATTGGTAGAGTTACCTTGACGACTCAAGTGACAGGCTTGAGGGGTTCTTATCGGACATGTCCAAATGGGATCCGTGTTCATCGTTCGTGACGGAGTCGGCATGGCCCACATGGGACTTCCCTCTGCTCCTTACCTGTCTCTCGGCATTCGTCCGAGCCGTCCGGTTGACTCAGGAAGCCTGTTGGTCTCTCCTTGGCGGAGATCCCGTTGTTGGGCCCTTCCAGGTCCTGCCTGGGAAGGCGGAGGGCCGCCTACGTGCGGTTGCGCCTTGTTTCCCATGCCCGGCGTGCGGTAGTGGTGGGCCATGCCCAGGCCACGTCCCGTCTAACCAGGCGTCGTCTTGTTGGGCAGGGCGCATCCCATCGGTCAGGACGCGTCCCATCGCGTTCTCATCTGCATTGAATAGGGGAAGGGGGAGTGTTTTTTGCCCCAACCCTTCGCCTTTCTTCAACTGCTGCGTCTACTCCTTAAATAGGGGAAGAGAGAGGGTTTTGTCCCATTCCTTCGCCTATTCCCCAACTGTCGCTTCTCTTCCTTCTTCCTTCTTACCAAGAGCGTTCGTGTGCCACGACGGTTCCTAGGAGAAAAATGAAAGAGCGAGGTAGAGGAGAACTCACAGATCTGTTTGTGAGTCCGAAGCGAGATGTCGAGCTGGAGGCCATCCAATGTGGATGAGACGGTGCTGGCTGCCTTCGCTGAGAAAGGGCTGCTTCCGCCGAAGGAGGCGGCGCACTGGAGGGCTCCTACGGGGGAGGCTTTTCTGCGACCTCGGGCCGACAAGGTTGTCTATTGTCTCCTTCCTTGCTTTCCATGAGCGTGGGCTAGGATATCCCGTGCACTGGTTCCTGCGCGGGCTCCTCAATGTGTGGGGTCTGGAGCTGCAACACCTCAATCCGACTGGAGTGCTGCACGTCGCCGACTTCGTGACCGTCTACGAGGCCTTCCTCGGGATGGAGCCGCACATGGACTTCTTTCGGCGGATCTTCACCGGGTGAGCTTTGTCGGAGGGGAAGCCACCCAGGACTGCGCCGGTTGGGGGCTTCGCCCTGCAGAAGAAGCCGGGTTCGTCGGGCTCCTACCCCGCGTACACCCCCTATGACTCCAATCGGAGGTGGCATGGGGTGTGGTTCTACATCCGGAACCCGGCAGAGGCGCCATTCCTGCCGTTCACCGGTAGAAGGCCGGAGAGGCGGGAGAGCTGGTCGTGGGGCCCCTCCAGCCGGTAGAATAAGCTAGGGATCATCGAGGCGGAGCTCCAGAAGCTGTTGCAGCACGGCCTCGACGAATCGAGGCTTATCGTTGCGGAGCTCGACGTTGGCTCAACGACAATGCATGGAGCTGCTGGTGTGGTAGCGTGCGGGCAACTCACCGACGGGGCGGCGTCACACGAAGCTTCTCCCCTCGTCTGTTTGATGGAGCATCTGTTGTGGAGGCGGCCGTGGCGTGGTGGAGAAGAAGCACAATAGAGAGATTGTTTTTTTTTTCTGTAAGGGACGCGGACGGAAGTGGGCGGACGCGTGGTAGCGAGTGGAGAAGCGTGTTTGTCCCTCCAGACATCCTCATGAGAGCATTAGCGGGGAAAAACTAATTTCGGTAAACCAAATGACCATACAGTATTAATTTTGGAAACCTTCGAATTCGAGTATATTTACGATATGTAGCTGCTGTATGAAACAGGTGTACCATCCTTGTAATCACCTGTTGGCTTTTGCCCGGAAGCGAAAAGCCAAAAATTGAAACAAAGCACGCAACGCCCAGGCGCCAGTGTATGCTCTGCTCTCGGCTGAATGAAAACTTCTATTTCCGTCTAATATTCTTACGGGTAAAGTGATTCGGAATGACGGGTAGGCTACTTTTGTATGGGCCTCAATAGCCCCGCATGGCCAGTTTGCTGATTGTAGGCCCAATACCTGAGAGCCGAACGGCGTTTGAACTTACGAGGCGGAAACCCGGTCTGTTGGCCTGTCGTTCCGTAGGGCTACGGCCCACGTATTACTGGAGAACTGGGGTTTGGGCCCTCTACAAATCTTTTTGCATTTACCACAGACAGGAGTGAGCCAGAGTCATAGTCAATGAACTGTAAAATTGTCTCTCTTTTTTTCTTTTCTGAAAACGTTTCTGTAGAAGATTTGGTGGTTCTCTTTCGCTGCCTGTCCAGTGTCCACTGTCATCATCATGTTACGTAAAGTCAAACTTTTGAAGCCAAGCAAGAAAAACCACGAGTCTACTGGACTGGACGGTTGTTATTATCGCTAAGGGCTGTTTGGAATGCGCGGCGCCGGAGAGGGACGTGCCGTGCAGATAGGCCTTGGCATGAATTACGGGCACGGCACGCCCAGCGGCCACCCACATCATGACTTCCAGATTAGACCCCGGGACAAGCGGCCTGTTCGCTTGTTTATTTCAGCCAGCTCAAATTAATCATTTAACAGTGTTTTTTTCTCACAACAAATCAGCATCGACCAGCTCAAACTAGCTCAGAAACCAACCAGCGAATAGGCCGAAGGATTAACCGACGAATCATGTTCTTAATTAACATGGGAGAAGGATGAACCGAACATGCGGAGTACCTGAGGACTTGAGGTGGTGACTGGTGAGCAAGGATCCGGATCAGCCGTACTCCCTCCGTCAAGAATATTGGCTTCTCGAGAAACAACTTTAAAAAATATATATATTAAAAATATTATTATTTATGATACATAATTAGCATCATTGGAAAGATCTTCGAATCTCGTTTTTTTTAACAAATTTATTTGGAGACACAAATATTGCACCTACAGTATTTTATATAAATTGAGTTAAAGTCGTGGCACGGATATTGAAAACGACAGGTAAATTGAGACGAAAGGAGTAGGTGGTAGTGGTAGTGGTACAGACAGCGCACTGGCGCGAGCGGAGTGGCGAGTCACGTCGCTACCACCCCGCGTGGGTCCCGTCCTGTGGCTCTGGCTGGGCGCGCCACCAGACACTTAACCCGAGGAGAGGGGCCCGCGCGCGTTTGACCAGTCAAGATCCGGGGTGGGCCCGCACCCAGATCCAGCGGGCCTCGTGCCCGTGGTGCGTGCATTCATACCGCGCTGTCTGCTCTGCCTCTGCGCTGCTCCCTTCTCCGGGCCTCGGGAGAGAGCGACGCCTCAGGCCAGCGCGCTGCGCCTGTGCGCCCCCCGCCCCCCGCCCCCAGCCTCCCTCGCCTCGAGATACGCGCCGGTGCCTGCAGCCTGCCGCGGTGGTGGCAGGCAGGCAGGCACGGCCAGCCACGTGGTGGTGGACTGGGACTTGGTTAGATTGAGGTTAGGAATTAGTATTTGGCACGGTAGTATTTTTGTTTATATTTGATAATTATTATTCAATTATAATTTAACTAGGTTTAAAAAATTTGTCTCGTAATTTATAATCAAACTGTGTAATTAGTTATTTTTTTATCTACATTTAATACTTTATACATGTGTCCAAAAATTTGATGTGATGAAGAAAGTGAAAAAACTTGCGATCTAAACAGGCCCTGCTCTCGCGTCGCGTATTCTCTCACATCATCAGGTCTCGTGTGCTCCGTACTCCCCCGCTGCCATGCCACACGTTGCTCACTTTCCCTGTCTCGGCAAGCCGCTGCACCTCGCTTCCACCGATGCGTTTATCTTCTACAGAAACCAGCGGCCACCAGCCCACACCATGGGCTGTGGGGGTGCTGGTGGATGGGGTCATGCACTGCCCACTGGCCATTACTGCTGCTCCAAGCCCAGCAACCATGCTCCATGCGGACAGCGGGACTGATTGGAGAAATTTTTCGGAAATGGTACTGTAGCATTTTATTGTTATTTAATAATTAGTGTCCAATCATAGTCTAATTAGACTTAAAAAATTCGTCTCGTGAATTTCGTCTAAATTGTGTAATTAATTTTATTTTGTATTTATATTTAATGCTTCATGCATGCGTCAAAGATTCGATGTGACGGGAAATCTTGAAAAATTTTGTAAAATTTTGGGAACGCACTGAGCTCCGCCGGGCGCCGGTTATCACGTACTCCCTCTGTTCCTTAGAGAAGTCGTTACGTGATAGGGAACTGTGTGCGAGCGAGCAGGCGAGCACAGGTAGGCCGTCTCTTTTTGGATATTTATTTATTTTAATTATAAAATTTATGGAAGTTCATTTATTAATTAAAAGAGATAATTTTTAAACATACAAAACTATTCATTTTCCAAGTTTTATATTTTTCCTAGGTAGAGTACATCATATAGAGGCTACACAAAAAATTTTAAAATGTTTGGAGCTCTAATTATTTTTTTACAAAAATTACAAATTTTAGCACTATTCATCCATTTTCAGAAAAAGAAAAAGAATCAAAATTCATTTTCCCGTGCTCCTGTTCACTCTGCAGCGGCGGCGACGGTACCCAGATGATATGGCCCAATAGTTTAAGTACCCAAGTGGGAGGTTTTTTAGTTCGAGTACCCAGATGGTAATGCCCCCATAGTTTAAGTACCCAGGTGTTAGCTTTTTCAGTTCGAGTACCTAGATGGTAATGCCCCAATAGTTTAAGTACCCAGGGTGCAATTTACTCTTTAAGTTAAGCTTCCAACTAAGCGTGTATTCCCTTAGCCATATTAGGTGATGTTATACAACCTCTCACAGAAGAAAAAAAAAGATCAAAATACTCCTCAAGGAGGATTAGATAAAGAGATCGGTATATTAAAAAGTGGGAAGATAAAGTAATTTGTAACAAAATTTGAATGCTATAAGGTCATGTATTTCAGAATGGAGGGAGTATTCAAACCACATAGTGGTTCCTTGCGAAGACAATATATAGGTACAGATAAACAACATATAGATAAGTAGTTGTTTGTCACAACTGGAGCGATCACAGAGTACCTATTATGCTAGTGGTGTTAAAAATGAACAAAGAGAAAAATGCGCAAATTGATTAAATAATTTTATTAGCCTTTGATACTAGGCAGGAACATCCTTTACTTATATGTTCTATAAGATTCTAGCACGTCCATGAGCGCAGATTAATTAATAAACTACTTTTAACAATTGCTTGTCTAATATTGCGGGATGAACATCTTGTTATGCTGTCATCTGGACCCACCCCTTTCTAATAATGTTCTAGTTATCTTTGTTGACTTAATTGGGCTTTGTCCAACCTTATTTCAATTAAATTGATTACGGCCCCGTTCGGATGGTATGGTTTGGAGGAATTTGGATGGTTTAGAGAAATTCTGGAGAAATTTGTGAGAGGAAAACACTGTTCCGAATGAAAAAAAGAAGCGGATCAAGTCGGGTTTAAGGGCACACGAACGGGGCCGAACCCATAATAAATTCAAGTTGCAATAAAGGATTAATACCGCATCAAAAATTGACTGGAGATTAAATCGGCTTAACTGGTTGGCTATTATGCGCACATAGTATGAGGTTAAGGATGTGGAAGGCAAACCACACGCCCACGCCAGCATTCTATATTGTTTTGAGTCGATTGTTTGATCATTGTGGCACTAGGAAGATTTTAAGCAAGCATCATTAGCTTGTTACCATTGAACGTTGTTGCTCTTAGACGGTTTGAAGTTCGTTATTTCATGAAACACTTCGAAGAAGATTGGGAAGGTGCTCCGTAAGTGATTACGAGGGATTTTTGTGCTCACCCTACCGGATTGGTAAAGAGTAACTCCAGTGAAATCGAGGCATCAAGTATGGCATCGAGTATTTCTTAGGTTCTAACCAGCTCAAGATCAAGCGTAAATCTTGATATAGGAGCAGTTGACATTGAATCCACCTTAGCGTGGATTGGGAGTGGCCGGCAAGTCATCGATGCTACGGGATAAAATTGGTGCCCCTTTGCGGCTCTCTCTTGTGCCCATCAACAAGAGATCACGGTACAGGCAGCAACATCAGGATGCCTACAAATGAACAAGGGCAAAACACTAGTGATGTTGCAACGCCAGGTATGACCACCATCATTGCAGGACACAATACTACGCCGATTAATCCGACGTACAGGAACAGCATGACCTTGGTCGACAGACTCACGGTCCATCTACCAGGGCTACTGCAAGGTGTTCGGTGCTACACTGATGCATCAATAACACCTGATCTTCCATCATTTCCGCCTACACTGATGCATCATTTCCGCCTAGACCATATCAATATCCAAGATTGTTTGATAATTTTAAATTTTAAATTTCAATATGATCTACGATCTTTTCAACTATGATCTATATGAAATTTGAAATTTCAAATTTTAAATTATCAAACAATCTTGAATATTGATATGGTCTATATGAAAGTTATAGTTTTCAATACGATCTACAACTTTGTAGTTGAAAAGTTTTTTGTTGGAAGTCATTTAGTGTCCCAAAATTTAATTTTAAATTTCAATTTTCAAAATCTATAAACATACAATAATATTTTGGGACCCTAAACAGTTTTAATTCAAAAACTTTTCAACTACAAAGTCGTAGATCACGTCGAGGGCTTCAATTTTAATATAAAGTTTGTCTTCATTCGAGTTCATATGAAAAAGTTATGAATTATTTTTTAATATAAAATTTTTAGATCGCCCTGTTTTGACCCAGATGAGACTCAAAACCAAGTTTAGGGACCGGGATGACACAACTGAATAAGTTTGAGGACTTAAACGGGTGATTTGTAAGTTTAGGGATCAGGATGACACAACCGAACAAGTTTAGGGACTGAGATGACATAGATGAACAAGTTTGAAGACATAAACGGTCGATTTACGAGTTTAGGGACCGGGATGACACAACAATACAAATTTAGAAATAGCTGGTGCACTTTACTCTAAACTTTTGAAACTCTAGACCATAGAAATGCATGATAATCAGATTCGGGAGAATTGTCCACTTTAGCAGCCGCATTAGCAGCTTGGGACTGGTCTGCCTACAACGTGGAGATTTCCCGTGAAAAAAGTATATTCTTTATTTTGTTTTTTAATAATACCACTCTTTATCTCAAATTAGTCCATTTTTAATATATAAGAGTTTTTCTGTGTGTTTCAAACTCAATGATGTATTCACTTTTGTGAACAGGCTGTTAGGTAAGACTTGCGAAGATACTCTGCTGGTGCCAACAGCCAGCAGCCGTTTTGCCGCCTACAGTTCTACTGCTAGCCATTGTTTTCAATAGAGCACTTTTTTCTTTGCGGAAAGAGTGCAGCCATCCACGAGCGATTAGGATGGCAAAATTTCCATTGGGTTCGCCTAGACAAGTCATTTCCTTTCTGAGACCTACCGACACGATTTTGACAAAACCTGCAATAAAAACAAAAACAAAAGACTGGGCAATGAAACAAAAAAAAAAAGTTGTTAGGGGAACTACTAAACTTCTACAAGTTATTTCTATCGAGGGTACTCGTACCTTTTTTTTTTTGAGAATGCACTCATACCTTTTTATGGAGGCACCGGTAATAAGATACTTTATCCATCCAGTGTTCACAAATACTTCCTTTATCTCAGAATAATTTAACTCCTAAAATCATCCTAAGTCAAAATTGTTTTCAGGGTTGACCAATTTTATAGGGGTTGAGTCTAGGATATGTTATTTTAAATATAGATTAGAAAAGTTAAAAATAAAAAAATACATGTAAAATCTTTTGGGTTTGGACTCTCATGCATTAAAAATTCATAACTAATTTATTTTTAAAATATAAAATACAAAATGAGTACCATTTTTTCTCTCTCTAATAGTATAGTGTGTCTATTTGTTCTAATTTGGCATTATTTCAATGTTATTCCAACTTATCTCTATGTTTTATAACTCGTAGAGGTGCCCATTTTAAAAACATCATTTTGTTGTTCATTAAACCTCGACATCCATCAATAGAATCCATATTTTAGATAGAGTACCGAAGGTGTTAGAGTCAAATTAACCAAACCGATTCTGTAGTTGTAAATCCTAAATATTTGGCATTTGTGATGGAGTATGGCACCTGTGAGGTTGGTATTGAAGTCTTTTGTTTACTCAGTTTGTTACAAATTCTCTTGGTGAATCTTGATATAGTATAGTGCAAAATAGTGTTTTAAATAACTAACAAACATAACTAAGAGGAATTAAGCATTAGGAAAAACAAAAAAATACAAGTAATTCTAAGTAGAGCTTAATAGATGGATTATATTTTAGAAAATATTAGGTTAGGGGTTTCGTAACTTTCTGATTTAAATCGAGCTAGTTATAAAATTTTAGAAAATAAACTAGCCTTTTCATTTTCTAAAAAAATAAGACTATTCTAAAATGAGAAAGATGGCAAAATTTGCCCGGTATTGATAGTTTAATGGTTGAATATTTTGGGTTTTAGAGTTACGAGATCAAAAACATATATGGGTAATAGTTATATGACCGCAGTGGAATTCTCCCTATTTTGTGAAATTAATACCTAAGGAATAGGTTGGTGGAGCTACATTTACTATAATGGATTCACAAAAATAAAAAAATGGTAAGAGATGAATTTTACTACATTTGCACCCTTATGTCACAAATTTGTGCATCCACAAGGTAAATCCAGTCCCCTTGGATTTTCACTAGCATCGTCCTTGCTAAGGCCTTGTATGGGTGTTGCCAAATCCATCTCAATCCACATGTATTGGGGTTGGATTTGGTAGAATTTAGCAAGTTCCACTCCAATACATCCTAATACATATGGATTGATGCGAATCCGACAACATCCAAACAAGACCTAAGGAACTATGTTTTCATAAAGGATCCATAAATTCATGTGACGATAGAAGACAAAGATAAATGAATGAATACCACAAAAACACACTAAAGTACTGAGATTATGAGAATATATGCCCTGGAGCGATCGATTGATCAGGAAGATTTTTGAACCAAGGTTTGCATTCTTCTTTTTTTGAAAGGACGTGTGAAGATGCAGCGTCGATTGATGCTGTTGCTCCGCACAATTACTTTACAGGCGTTCAGATTCTGTGTGTGCTAGTACTGTTTTTTCATCTTTGGAAAAGCATCGCTTGTGGCATGAGTGGATCCACACAATCCTCTTGAGGAGACAGATGGAGCTACGAACTTTTTATCCTTGTCGTTTCTTTGCTCTCGTTTAATTTCAACCGGCCAATTTCCTAAAAAAAAACGGGGGGGGGGGGGGGGGGGGGGGGGGGGGGGAGGAAGGCATAGCTGCCATTTGTTCAAAAGTAGAAGAAATGGTTCTCTAAAAAAAGGAGAAGAAATGGTTTTCTAAAAAAGGAAAAGAACTCTCCCTGCAAATTAACTGTTGGGCTCAAAATAGTAAAATGTAACCAATGCCATCAACAGGTGGTAGAAGAAACCAAGAGTAGCCTATTTGGCGGACTTTTTTTTTACTAAGGCTAATCATGCTTGCCGTTGACATTCCGCCAGCTTACTAGGTCGCTTAATTATTAAGGCAATGCACGTAAAAGAAGAAGCATCTATTTTGTCTAAAGTGCTATCAGATTATATTGCAGATGTAGTCCGTCAAAGGCACAGAGACGTCACTGCCAAACTGGCATTGATCCTCATCCAATCCCACCGGCCGTCATCAACCAATTGATCCTCGTCCATATGCATCCATCCGATGATGAAGCTAGAGCAAATCAGAGAGTGACGCACTTCTTGTATAGGTGTTAAAATTTAAGCTACAACCATGATAAAAATTTGATAACAGTGGATTTTCAAATTTTTGTGGGTCCATTCGCACCCTCAAACTTACAACATAGCTTTGCCACTGCATCCGTCCCTCCTGTGTTCCCAAAGGGTAGTATCGGGTGCAATGAATCCATCCGTGGATGGACATGAAGCTAATGGTACGTACCTACCGTTTTGTGAAATCTAATGGTGAGATCGACAGTACTCCATCAGTCAGGGAAAACCTAAACATCATGTGTAATAAATCTTTAGTTAGATACTGATTGCAATAAAGATCACCAGCTGCCAACAAAAATCCTATGCATGATGTAGACTGTAGGTATATACATCATGTAATACCATGCTGTGACAATATTTATTCTGCTTTTAAAAAAATCATGATTTAGGGCTCCTGTGAAACATAGGAATTTTACAAAAAAACAATCAATTCACTTTGATAGGCATAACGCAGTGAAACAGAAATTCTTTTGCAATCCAAAGGGGGCCTTAAAAACCCTTCATTAGTTTTCTAGACGTGGATTTAATGTTTTCACAAGAGTAAAATGCACTCTGGATCTTTAAACTTTTTCATGGATTCTCAATTGGGTCCTCAAACTAAAAAAAAGACAATCTAGGTCATTAATCTACTACTGCGATCAACTAGAGGTCCTAAACCCACCACCCCGCGGACAAACTGCCTAGGTGGCTGGTTAAAGTTGCAAAAAACTCCCTCTCACTCTCCCTTCCATTTCTCCTGTCTTTGTGTCTTCCATGACCGTTGAGTGTGCGCCTCTGGTGGGCAGCATTGTGAGGACGTAGGCGTAGCCACAAGGCGGGCACGAGACCGGCGGGACACAAAGTAGGGAGTGGATGGAGAGGAGAAGGACAAGGGAGGGGTTTTCTCTGCAAGTTTCACCTGGCCTCATCCACGCTAACATAGTCGCATAGCATATAGAGGTGACGTGGTCAGATTTGGACCTCTACTCGGGCACGACATTAGTTGAAGGACTTAAATAACTATTTTTTTAGTTCAAGGATTTATGTGGAAATCTATAAAAAGTTTAAGGATCCCACGGTGTGTTTTACTCTTTTCATGATTCCTCTGGTGCTAGCGTCAAGGATGATTTCATGCTGGCATTTGAAGAACAATGACAATGACTATTGGTGAGAGGGGTTAACGTCCATAGATTTGATGACGGATGGATGATGAGTGAAGCAAGAACGAAAGTGAAAAATGAAAAATACTTTTTCTTAATATAATTAGAGCTTATTTTTAGGCTTTACCATATTGCCTAAGAAACGCACTAAGAACCAAACCTATAAATATGGAAACCGACTGATAAGATGCCTTTTCCCTCTAACAGTCCCGCTCACGTTGTTGGGTCACGCAAAAAGACAAGTCCCTAGCTCATAGGGAAAGGAAGACGAACATTGTTTATTAACATAATTAGAGCTTGTTTTTAGACTTTGTCACACTATTTTAGGAAGCGCACTAAGAATCGATCCCATAAACACGAAAACGTGAAAACTCTTACAGATAACATGCCTTTTCCTTCTAACAGTCTTGCCCACAGCATTGCATCACGCAAAAAAATGCCAGTGCCTAGCTCACAAGGAAATGAAGAAGAATATTATTTATTAATATAACTAGAGCTTGTTTTTAGGCTTTATTATCACACCATTTTAGGAAAACGCACTAAGAAGCCGAACCCGTAAACACGGAAACGAAGTTGTTTTTTCTTAAGCTTTCAAGTTTTTTGCGATTTACTATTATAGGATGAAAACTATTACCGACAACATGCCTTTCCCTCTAACAGCCCCGCCCACTGTGTTGCGTCACGAAAAAAAAAACAAGTACCTAGCTGACAAGGAAAGGAAGAAAGAATATTGTTTATTAATATAACTAGAGCTTGTTTTTAGGCTTTATCACACTGTTTTAGAAAACGTACTAAGAACCTGAACCCGTAAACACGGACTGTAGTTGTTTTTGTCTTAAGTTTTTACTTTTTTGCGACTTACCGCTATAGGCTGCAAAATTATTACCGATAACGTGTGTTGGGGGCAGGCCCCACCTCTGGGCACCCCATGGGGCTCTATCGCTGCCCCATCCACACCCTGTTAACGCAATTAGCATCTCGCGCAGGTTCCATGACGAACGTTAAGGGCATGGACGGTCTTGGCCTATCGCGCACCTAGCATTTCACTTTAGCGAAATGACGAGTGCGATACAGCGCGAGGAAGAGAGCCTGTGTTGCAGAGTTCTCATTTTGTCAAAGCGAAATGAGGGTGGCTCATGACAGTCCTGCTTTGACCCTCCTTTCATCGGGGCAAAATTGCAGATCCAGCAATAAGGGTTTGCCCGAACCCAATGCCCGCTCAACTCTTTCCATCGGCGAGAAGAACGACCCGGCTTGAGCCAGCACGGTTAGGGGCGTGGAGTCGACTTGAGCTATTCGCTCGGGCGAATAGTCGTTAATGGTTCGTTTAGTTGTTTTTGCAGGTTTCGCCATTGGAGGGGTCAGCCGCCTTTGCATGGCCGACATTTTCTGTCCACTAGGGGCCTGCTTGGTCGGTCGTAGAGGCGACATGCAGGCAGGGATGGTCATCTCCCCTCAGGCTGGCGCTACCCAAGGCAGGCGGGAACTCGGAATGGCGAACAAGCCCATGGCGGCGAGGAATATTCTCCGAATGTGTAGTAGCTGTAAGGGCATTTTTGTCCCATGAAAAGTCTATGGGCATGTATAAATAGCCCCCATCGGGGGAATGTAAAGCAGGAGGCACAAGATCAATAAAATCGCCCATCCTGATTTGCTTGTGTCTTTCCTTTCGTCTCATTCTACTTCAAAGTTCGCTCGCGCGACAACCAGGTGTTCGAAGACTTGGGTCTTGAACAACATTGACGCCCACCATGGTTGTTGCTCGAGCTTATCATGCCACCTAAGAAGCCAAAGAAATCAATGGATAGAACGGAACCATCCGGGGCAGCAACCGTTGTTGTAGCAGGAGATGCGACTGCACGGGGCAGTACAGTGGCGACAACGGAGCCACCCATGCCACAACCATAGTTGGATGGCGTCGCAGCGACCCAAGGGCAAGAGGAAACGCTAGAAGGCGACGTTGAAGAGGTCGAGCTCAACCAAAACGACAAGTAGATTGAAGAAGATGAAGATGGCAAAATCACCGAACAAGCAAAAGACCTGAAAAGGTTGAACCAATATCAACAAGACATCCTCAGGCTGCAGCACAAAAAGGAGCAGCTGCTGAGGCAGGCTGCGACGTGAAATAGGGCAGAGCAAACGTAGCTTGCAATTAGGCAAGCTGAGGTCAAAAGAGAAAGGTTGGTACGCGAGATCCAAGGTCTGCATGGAGCAGTAGCTAGCGGTGGTGCCGGTCGAGGTGGAAACATGATAATACCAGACACTATCCTGCTAGACGAAGACAAAGAAGCATTCGACGCCACCTCGCCCTTGTCCAAGGAGCTCCAACTACAACCGTGGCCCCTAAGCTATAAGCCACGCATTCTAGTCTTCAACTAAAAGACAAACCCAAGAAAATTCATCATAGGCTCTAAAACCGCGGTCACCTCTGTAGGAGGAGACGCTTAGACTCTCGCTAAGTCTCTAATTATGGCACTCGAGGATATCGCCCATGATTGGTACGCATCATTGAAGCCCCTCTCCATCCACTCATGGAGCCAGGTCAAAGCGAAACTCTTATCAACATTCTAGGGATATCACCTAGGAACCAAAACCACAAGGGACCTACTAAATTGTATACAGTGAGATGATGAGTCCTTGTCTGATTATCTAGAGAGACTCATTCAAATCAAAGCACAGGTGCCGAATGCTCTGGAAGAGATGGTGATAGTAGCAGCTGTCGAAGGGTTGGCCATAGGCCAGTTGTAATGCCCCAAAGCCCAAACAGCTTAGATCCACTCTGCATGTTGAGCGAACCACACCTACCACCATTCCACTTACGCTTTTGTCCTCGCTTCGCGTAAAAGGATTAACCCGAGGATGGTGGGATGGACTCTAGAAGCCTTATATGTTGGTATATCCCACATTTAACAACCAAGGTGGGACTAAACTCTCTACAATATCTCATTAACTTGCACGTGGGCCAAATTTCAAACTGGGCCAGATGTGACATACACCCGCCCTCAAAGGAACCGACGTCCTCGTCAGCCCAACACACCCACAACCAGGCAAATGATGACCTAGGAATGTTCCCTCTTAGCACACACGACCATACGTTCAGTGCCAGCACATGTGCCATGCCGTGTACCCCGTAGGGCCTACACGCGCAATGAACCCTATGTCCACACACCTGACCCGCACGCGCCTGTGGCCGCAAAGATTGTCTCTGATACCATTTGTAATGCCTCAGAGCCCAAACGGCTTAGATCCACTCTACACGCTGAGTGAACCACACCTACCACCATCCTACTTACGCTTTCATCCTCGCTTCACGTAAAAGGATTAACTCAGGGATGATGGGATGGACTCTAGAAGCCTTATATGTTGGTATATCCCACCTTTAGCAACTAAGGTGGGACTAAACTCTCTACAATATCTCATTAACTTGTAGATAGGCCAAATTTCAAACTGGGCCGGATGTGACACTAGTGTGCAGCACACTTCACCAGGAATTACCCCACAACTATCAAAGAGTTGTTCGAGGTTATGAGGCAATATGCTAGGTTAGATGACATCCTAAAGAAGCAAAAGGCAACACGCAACATGTGGAGATAGGCAGGCAGGGCCCCTAGGCCACCACCAACCCTAGGGCAGCGAAACATGAGGCCATTCTGCACAGTCAACAATTTGTAAGAACAGCCAGAACATAATCCAGCATAGCAAGGGTTCCCTGGGCCACCGCTGAACCAATAGTATAGAAGCTTCGATCAAGCTTCGCGCGACGGGTGAGGGGGACAAGGCCCCTACGGTGGACATGATGGCAGAGGAAGGGGAAGGAACTAAAGAACGCCTTATTGCGCCATGTGCGGCAAAAACGCGGGTCATTTCATAAAAGACTGCAAATACAACAAAATGGCTAGAGAGCTAAAAGAGAAAGACGAGGCCACGAAAAGCAGTGAAACATCCAACCATGTGTTCCACAACACTAATCATGAAATGGTAAACAATCAGGGTTACACCCGCCCCTACATGACGATATGCAGCAACGCTCCTCTAGTACCCTAGCTTTTCGCATGGGTATAACTAGCATCCGTATATCTAGCAGCAACTGGCATTCTTAGTATATCAGCATTTCGCCCAGCATCTGGGACATTCAGCCGTTGTGTCCTCGCCAGTTTAGCAAGAGCAGCTGCAATCGAGTGAACTTCATCTCGCAAAGCAAGAAAATGCCCAAGAACACTAGCCCATGAACAGTATCCTCCCATCCTAGGGTGACATATTCGTGATTGCAGGCGGATCAAATTAAGAGCATGAAAGCAAGAGAGCCAAAAGGGACCATGAAAGGAGAGTGCATGCAATCTCGCCAATGATACCGCTCAATAGGCTAGCTTGGTCCATGGTACCAATTACCTTTGATGAAAGCAATTTCCAAGTGCGAGATTTCCCACATACAGACGCTTTCATAGCGACAGCTAACATAGCTGGGTTCACCGTACACAACATCCTCGTAAACAATGGAAGCTCTGCTGACATTCTCTTCATCAAGTCTTTCAAACAAATGAACCTCGACAAGCGAACACTGGAACCAGTCGAGATCTCATTGTTTGGCTTTGGTAGAAACAAGATAGATGCTTTAGGGAAGAAAGCAATCCTGGTCTCTTTCGCAGAAGGCAAAAAAGTCCACACTGAAACAATAACTTTTGATATAGTCAACATGGATTATCCATATACCACCATCTTCGGTAAGGGAGTCCTAAGCAAATTCGAAATGGTGATAAAGCAAAACTATTTATGCATGAAGATGCCATCAGCCTTTTGGGACAATCACGATGCACGAAGATCAAGCTGTGTCCTAGGCGAATAGAGGGCAAACCAATTCCTAGGATATAGCCTCCTAAATGAAGTAGCGAAGAAGCCACTTAGCGAAGAAGCAGATAGTGAAAAGGCAGTAGAGCTAAGGGCCGAAGCCGCTGAAGACACTCTAAAAGCCACCTTTGTCTGCATTTGTGCAAGAAAAGTGCGTGCACAGTAGGCTCTAACCTCGCAAAAGACTGAGATGAACTATCTGAATAGCTTTCCTTCATGCAGAACTAGGATGTGTTTGCCTAGGCAGCAAATGACATGCAGGGGCATCAGTCATGACCTCGCACAGCACAACCTAAATGTAGCAAAAGGAGCAAAGCCAAGGAAGTAGAAATTAAGGAAGATTTCCGTAGAAAGAGCAGAAGCAGCGAAAGCAGAAGTGAAGAGATTACTCGATGTTGGCGTTATTAGGCCGGTACAATATCCCGAATGGTTAGCTAATGTTGTAATGGTTAGAAAGAAGAATGGGGATTGGCAAATGTGTGTAGATTTCACTGATCTGAACAAGTGTTGTTCGAAAGATCCACATCTGCTCCCAAGAATTGACAAGTTAGTCGACATCGTGGTCGGGTGTGAGGTGATGAGTCTGCTAGATTACTTCTCAGGGTATCACCAAATCTGGTTGAACTCGGATGACGAAGAGAAAACAAGTTTCATCACTCTAGGAGAAACTTACTGTTACCGGCGGATGCATGAGGGACTATGAAATGCAGGTCCCACTTTTTCTAGAATGGCTGATGGAGTCTTTGACAAACAGAAAGGCAAAAATCTTGTAGCGTACAACGATGACATTGTGGTCAAGAGTGATAAGGAGACCCATATTCAAGACCTCCAAGAAACATTCAAGAACCTGAGAAAGAGCAGCCTCAAATTGAACCCAGATAAATGCATATTCAGCATCAAGAAAGGCAAACTAATCGGTTGTTTAGTGTCAACGAGAGGCATCGAGGCAAATCCCAAAAAATAGCAGCGATAATAAACATGAAGCCACCTACAAGCAAAAAGCAGGTGCAAAAGATCACTAGCATGCTAGCAGCTCTAAACAGGTTTGTCTCGAGATCAGCTGAAAAGGGCTTACCTTTCTTTAAAACCCTTCAAAGCTCAGATCATTTTGAATGGGCGCCCGAGTAGCAGCAAGATTTCGACAAGCTTAAAACCTACTTGACCAAACTAACGGTGTTATCTAAGCCTTCGCCATCTGCAACATTGTTGCTATATCTAGCAGCGTCACCAATAACTATCAGCGCAGTACTGGTCGAAGAGAAGGAGGATGAAATCAAGATAAAGCAGTTCCTAGTATACTTTGTATCAGAGGCTTTATCAGGAGCAAAGCTCAACTATTCTAAACTAGAGAAAATAGCATACACAAGTGGTTATGACATCAAGAAAGCTAAAGCATTATTTCCAAGCTCATCGCATCAAAGTGCTTTCAGCTCAGCTATTGGAAGCGTTGTTCCACAATAACAAAGCCATTGGAAGAATTAGAAAATAGGCCACAGAATTGAACAAATTTGTGGTTGATTTCGAACACAGATCGACAATCAAGTTGCAAGCACAAGCTGACTTCATCGTGGATTGGACCCCAACAGCTTTTAACACCACAATACAATTCAAAGATCCAACTTGGACCGTGCATTGTGATGGAGCCTAGGGGATGGCTGGCATGGGTATAGCAGCAATATTAACATCGCCGAAAGGTCCAAAGGTTCGCTATGTAGCAAGGCTAGAATTCCCCACGACAAACAATATAGCCGAATATGAGGTAGTGCTCCTTGGTTTGCGAAAGCTCAGAGCACTGGGTGTCAGAAGATGTATAGTCAGATCAGACTCTCAGGTAGTAGTGGGACACGTCAAGAAAGAGTTCATTGCGAAAGATCCTGAGTTGATCAAATACTTGGCAGCAGTAAGAAGAATGGAGAAACACTTCGCCTGGATTCACTTTTTGCCACATTACGAGAAACAAGAACACTGAGGCAGATGAGCTAGCGAAAGCAGTTGCGCAAAAAGCACTAATGCCAGCAGACATTTTATATCAAGAGCTATGAATCAAAGCCATACGAGAAGAAGAGGAACGACCCTATAGTGTGCATGCTATCACAAGCAAGGACTGGAGATCGCCCATATTGGCCTACCACAATGGAACATTTGAGACTGCATAGAAAGCATGAAATAGATAGAATGAACTCTAGGACAAAACTAGTACTCCATCATAGTAGGAGAGTTGTACAAAAGCAAAATTGTAGCGCCGATGTTGAAATGTATAAGCAAAGAGCAAGGAATCCAACTACTAAGCGAAATGCACACCAGAATGTGCAGGGATCATAGGGGACCGCACGAAATCACCCATAGAATGATGAGACAAGGGTTCTATTGGCCAACATCAGCAGAAGATGCGAAGGAGCTTGTCCGTAGCTACGAAGGCTACCAGATGTTCGCTAAAAAGTAGAAAGCTCTAGCTAACCCAACTAAGTCAATCTTTCCAACATGGCCTTTGTAGAGATGGGGGGTCAACATAGTAGGGCCATTACCAATAGTGCTTGGGAATCTACGGTTTGCCACAGTAGCCCTAGAATATTTCACAAAATAGATCGAGGCCAAGGCACTAGCGAAGATCACAGAGGGCACCTTAATTAGATTCGTGTGGCAAAGGATAATCTACCATTTTGGGGTACCATCCTACATAATAGTCGACAATGAGAAGCAAATCGACTACAAGAAATTTAGAAAATTTTGAAGTGAGTTAGGAAGGAAACTAGCATTCACCTCTATTAATCACCCAGAAAGCAACAGAGCAGTTGAAAGGGCAAATGGCCTGATTTTCAATGTAGTATCTAAAGCATTGTTCGAATTGCCGAAAGGAAAATGGGTGTGGGAATTAATCACTTATGTATGGGGTCATAACATCTCGCGCACTCAGACAACTGTGTTCACCCCCATCTGCCTCCTGTACGGTGAAGAAGCAATCACGCTAGAGGAGCTCAAGCTAGGCTCTTTCCGCACTGAAATTGCAGCAACCACTCTAATACAGCGATATGTTGAACTCAAAACAACAGAAAATGCCAGGTTGCATGCTGCATCAAACCTCAGCAAATATCATGAAGAAACGAGGACCTAGAGAGATAAGAAAGTTCTACGAAAGAACATCAATCTAGGTGACATGGTGCTCATTCGTCATCCCGACAAGCAGGGTAAGCTACAATCCTAGTGGAACGGGCCATTCGTGGTGGTGAATATGGTCAAGCTATGAGTTTATAGGCTGCTCAACGAAGAAGGGGTTGAAACGAGCCACACGTAGAACGTGGACAACCTACGTCGTTTCTACCCTTAGCATTCTCGCCCCCAGAGGGTTGTAATTTTCCTTTTTGCCATTTTTTGTAAGCATAAAAAAGGATCCCCACTCTTTTTCCTCACTAGGGAAGCCTTTGCGAAAAGGCATGAGGTTTTTTAATGAGGCGACCCTCTATACCCCGTTAAAGCAATTCAAACTTACTTTTTCCCACACAAGGTCTAAAATGTCAGACATCGAAACAAAACCTGACTTTGGCAGGTCATGGATATCGACGAAGAGGAAGCACCAAGTTAGGTTGCGCCATTTTGCGCTCGTGCGGAACATCACGATCGAGAACTCAACAACCCAGAGACTAGCCTAAGGGCTACAAATAGCCTTCGCATCACCAAAAAGGAGTGAGAGTGAAAGGGAAAAAGGCCCATGAGCCACCGCAACATTTCACCCCACCAAAAAGGAGTGTGGGCAAACAGAAAAAAGCTAGATAGGCTTAAAAATGATTCACACCTCCAAAAAGGAGCGGCGACAAACATAAAAGGCTTAAGTGCCATAAAACATTTTATACCACCAAAAAGGAGTGGGTACAACGGCCATAAGCCCCAAGGCATGAAAGCCTATCCACATCATCAAAAAGAATGAAGAGCCACCGACAAGTATAGTGTGGTAGAACCTGCTCGAAATAACATGCTTTCAGAGGTGCTCGTCTTCCACTAGACACTAAGCACTCCGAAAGTTAGCTACATCGGACAGTTCCGTCGAGCACACCCCTAAGGGAGAACTCGAAACAATCCACGTTTTACATCCAGAATCCGATAATGAGTATGAGTTTACAATACTTAATCCATTTCATACAACAATAGTTCTTGGAAATTATTTATTACAATACTAGAGTTAAGAGTGCGATAATTAAACAGCAAAATTGAAATAAACGTCTAACGAAAACGATACAAGGATCCATCTGTGCCCACCAGAAGAATCCTCCACATAAGAGTTACTCCTCAAGCTACACCTGCAATAGGGGTAAATAGACCCTGAGTACACAATGTACTCGCAAGACTTACCTGACTTGTGGAATAGTTTCCCTGACTCTAAGGGTATGATAGGCAGTAAGGTTTGATGTTTTCTTTTTGTTTACGGAAAGCATTACTAATAGTTCATCCTTACAATCAAGTTTTATCAGCAGTCATGATTACTTCATTAGCTAACCATTCTAGGTAAGTACCTATTTTACTTTCAAGCAAGGGTTGAGCAATCAGAACTATTTCACCATCTTTCATCCTCCAGTTCTTACTACGGTGCTAGACCATAGCCAAGTTGTACCATCTCACGAAAACGACGATTCATGAACCAATATATCCTAGCTGGGTACCCTAAAACACATGCCTCGTTTATACCCCAGGTACAAACAGGACCAACCCATTACACTCCTATCATGGGGTCTTAGGTCCCCGTCCAAACTTGGACTCTAAGGCCTCAATCTAGAGACCTGGTCTCAATATGGTGCTTAGACTTTCATCTTTCCCCGCCTCCAATTAGTTGATCTAAAAGAGCTGGAACCCACGACAAAAGCGTAACGAGCCTTCCCGCTCTCATAAGCAAGTATATGCTCAGGATAATAATTCTGTGACCTAACTACCATCCACAACAACAGACGGTCCTCAATCGACATGGACAGGGAAAATAGTGTAACCAAGCTAAGCCATGTGGCCATGGGACACAACTCATCACACCCACCACAACCCATACCATATCCCTACCCGGTCTCCATTTCCCTTTCATCATTTTTATCATAAGAGTAATTATAATAATAACCTATTGTTAGTAACGGCAGGTTACTCACGCTATCGAAAATCTAAGCATAGCAGCTACTCGAACCTGTACCAGTAGGACTCATAGGACAGTTATATCTATGCAGGTGGTTGTCATAAGATTCCTGTAATGTAAATGCACATAACATATATATACAGTGATTATAAAAAATAAGGGGTTATGCACTAGGGCTTGCCTTGGGCAAGCGTGGTGTCAATGGAGTCAGTCGGTGGTGGCTCTGGGTCCTCTTCCTGCACGAGAATCTCCTCCTCATACTCCTCGATCATCTCCTTGAACTTGCGAATCATTTGTGGTCACTATATCCACCAACTCGTTCTCTACATGCATGCGATGATGATGCAACACTTAGCATTTAGGCAATAACAACTCTTAAAATAAGAATACACATATAGCTAGCTCTAATGACTAAGATACTAAGCTAACTATCATCTTCATCAAGCAAAGTGTTAGGTTCAACTAACAAACACTTGACTTTGCAAATTAAGGATACAACTGTATTTCTACTAGCTGATTTAATGTATATTGAAACAAAGAGCATTTAAATATCCTAATGCTTAGTCTATTTTAAGGCTACAAAAATTACAGTGAACACATAATAACACAATGAAACTTTATAAAAATTTTAGGATCAAAACTATCACCAATTCACCACAAAAATTCCTACAATAATCAACTTAATAATATTAAGCATTCTCATACTATTTAACAGCTCCTAGTGTCAACACATAAAAATATGAACTAAATACACTAACAGATAGATCACAATTTTAGGAACCTAACAAAGTTTGTTTCACAATTTTTGGACACCTACACGATTTTATATTAATCACCAAAGATTAGCTCAGAAATTAAATTAGAAACTATTTACTAATTCCTTGGAAAAAATAGATTCTCCATGCGGCCCACAACGCGTGGCCCATGCTACGCAGCATGCGAGGAGCGGCCTGCTAAAGCGCCCCACGTGACGCTAGCCCGCACGCACTAGCGCTTTAGCAAAATGGACATCGTACTTCTCCCAAATTACAATAAAGTCCTAACGCTATTTCCCCTTCTCACAAGACTTCTCACTTAACCCCTTCGACCTTTCCCTAATTCACCCCCGTGCACCCCTAGTGACTTAGCGCATGGCAACATGGCGGGAGGTGATATGACGCGACTGCACCGGCCACCAGAGGCTCATGCTGGCCCTTCGGTCAGGCCGACCTTCGACTACGGTGCAACTGCCTTGTGGTAGAACTACCTAATCTAATGCCTCCCAGGAGTACTTGTCTTCTATTAGATACTAAGTACTCAAGGGAGGATACCAAATTATGCAGTTCCGTTAAGCACACTCCAAGGGAGAACCCAAAAATCCACATTTTTTTTATCAGGATCACAAATGAGAGCATAATGCTTACAACATTTTAGCCATTTCTTACATCACTTTCCATGCAACATCAGAGTATAATATTCATTGTTTATAATAGCAAAATATGATCATGCGTTCAGAGTTATGAACAATTTAAATTAACAACAGAATATAAACATGTGATTAGAGTTACAACAGAAATAAATATCTATTCAAGACATGATGAAGCATTGATATATAAACTGTGACAACATATCATAAAACTTCTATTTATAAAAATATTTAGTGAGAGTTATAAATAACACTATGATCGTAGTGTACAGGAATCCTCTCTGAGCCCACCAGGAGGAACCCACACACAAGAGTCAGCTCTAGCATCCTCCTGTCACCTGCAACAGGGGGAAATAAAACCCTTAGTACTCAATTGTACTCAACAAGACTTACTCGATAGAAGGAAATAAAAGACTCCAAGGAATATGCAAGGCTATCTGGCTTGTGGATTTCTTGCATCTGTAGGAGCATTACTAAACATGCGTACTTATATTTAATTTTATTAGCAGTCAGCATTAGTTCATTAACTAACCATTCTATGTAAGTACATGTGCTATTTTCAAGTAGGGCTTGCGTCAGCCCCATCTAATCGACTGACCACCATCACTAACCTAAAGTCAGGCGCTACGCGGTGGTGGGGGACAGTGGGGCTCATGGGCGAGCACAACCACGATGCGTGACCACCCGTGGTAGCGGCGCAGCTGCTCTGGCTAGCTAGCGCCTCTAAAGGACCAACCGGCTGGCACTAGAGCACCACGGACTTACCACAACACTAGCCGAGGCGATGGTTGACCTAGAGGAAGGCCAACGTGGGCTGGCCACGTGCGTGTGACGAGCTTGGTGGTGAGCCATGGCTGGCATGGCCGTGTCAGCGATGGCAGTGAGGTGGTAGAGGTTTGGGTGAAGTGCATCGGGTGACGAGGGAGTCGAGGTGGTTCTATTGGTGCAGCTAGGCGAGCTCAAACGGCACTGGGATTGGGTTGCCACCCGTCTTGGCCGGGCATGACCTTAACAACTCAACGATGAGGGGAACGACTGATTAGGGCTTGGCTGAACTCAATTGAAGGCTAGATGGGATTGGCCGGGCAACAAGATTAAAGATGGAGCCGGATACGATAGGAATCGATTGAATGTGACCTCTCCCCGGTTTGACTTTATGGCAGCGGCGCGACTATGGACACGACATGAATAGGGGAAAGAGGGGGCAGCCTGGCTTGGCGCAGTGCACGTAAAGGCAGCGGTTGGGAGAGAGATTGCCATAGTGGCTAGCACGGCCATGTGCTAGTGCAGCGGGGGTGCATGTGCGTGCGGCAGTGCCATCGGACTAGTCCAGCAATGACATAGAGTAGTAGGGCACGGGCAGCAGCAGTGCAACCCATGTGTGAAGCGACGTGAGCAGCAGTGGCAGCGGCAGCGCCCATGTGGCGACTGTAGGGCAACGACAAAGGTGTGTGCGGCACACACGTGCGGCGTGCCTGAGCGTGACGGCAAAACATCGTGGACACGGTGACCGCGGCCATAGAGCTGAATGGCCAAAACCAATGTTGTGCATGCTTTTTAAAGCTAAACGAGAACGGCTAACGACCAAGGTTTGGGTTCGACTCCATATCCTAACATAAAGTCGATTATACCATCTACCCAGCGAAACCATCGCAAGGACCCGAGGGCAACCCGAGAGGGAGATCGGAGGGTGCCAAGATGGGTTCATCAAGCTAGGCGCTGGTTCACAAACCGAGCAGCAATTCGTGGTCCACAACGCGTTCTAACGAAGTTTGTCAATTTCTACAAGAGTGCCATGGCACCCATCGCCACCCCGACCTACACCGTTCTCAAGTGCTCATTTCAACGCAACTAACGGTGGAAAAACTTGAAGTTGGTGTGTAGGAAATTTGTGGATATTTAAATGTCGAAGTCGCATTGTCTATGATCTTTTCAGACTTAAAAGGAATTCAAGGTTCTAGTTAGAACTAATACTCCCTAGCACTTTTGGTTGAATTTTTAAATGTCAAAACTTTACCAAACTTCACCAATAACCATTTCATGACATAGCAGCATAGCACACACTTTATACCAAACAATAGTACCAAAACATTAGGGCATTATTTAACTATTTTACATTTTATAAATTGCCAAAAAGTATACTTTCAACACAACTTCAAATTTTTGCCGATTCAACGAAAATGGCTAATTTTAATTTCCAATTTGATTTTTGAGCTTCCAAGAACACTAGTTAACAACCTTTGTTTTCAAAAATTAAAGTTGCACTTTTCATGTACACCATTTGCTCATCACCTTTACTTAAGCACTACACACAAGTTATATTTTATTTTTGTTTATAGAATTTGGTTTTCATGCCGATGATAAACACAACTTATTCTTTCCTGTTTGCCATGATTTTCATTAGCACCTATAGGCATTTATGTAACTAACTCACTATACTGACAGATCTATCTCTCAGGCCAAAATCTCAGTGCTTAGCGAGCTCATTACACCAGAGGTGTTACATGCCTACACCAAGCAGCATCCTAGGGCGACGGGACACGCTAGACCGAGCTGTAGTGACGCACGGCCGTCCGCGATGGTGGCGCACCTGCTCTGGTGAGCTAGGTCTATTACGGACCTAACTGGCTAGCTCATGAGCATCAGGAGGCTACCATGCGCCAGGACTAGGTGACGGTTGGAGTATAGGTTGCCAGAGGAGGGGTGGCCACGATTGGCTGAGCCGTGCGGTGGCGGACCACGGTGATGTGGTCGTGTCAATGGTGATGGGGTGGCGGTTGCGGTTCCTCTAACGTGCGCAAGGAGGAGAGGGAGGCAAGGCAAAGCTAGTGGTGTAGGTGAATTGGATCAATGTAGATGATAGGGCGATTGCCCTCGTTCATGGTCAATCGTGGCCTTATCGACATGGCAATGGGGAAAGTTCTAAATTGGAGCTTGGCCATGCATGATTCAAGGCTAGGTGGGGTCAGGTAGCAAGAGGACTTGATGACAAAGTCATGGATGCGCTTAATTGAATGGAGGTGATCGCTCGATGCTTAATTTGATGGCGCGGCTCAATGGTGGGAGCAGAGAGAGAGAGAGAGAGAGACGGGGCGTGATAGGTGGGCTTAGCTCAGGCTCGCCTTGGCAGGATGTGGCCGACATGATCATGGAGGCATGTGGGCAGACGCTATGGAAAAGTGCGTGCATCCACGACCGGCATGGCCCGCGCGGCGCAGCGCCATAAATGGCAAGGAGACGGTGAGCTCGGCCACATGCACACGGTTGTGGTGGCCTCAAATTGGGCCAGTAGCGACGTAGCTATGCAGAGAGAAGCGCGGACATGACAGTGCGGCAATGGCACCGGCAGCAGCTGCGTCTCGGCGCGGGGCGGGTCTACAGTGTGGCTACGCGACGGGGCTGGCGACAGTACTGCTTGGCCGTGTAAGCAGCAGCAGCAGCTCCGCGTGCTAGAGGCCAGTGGTGGCTAGACCATAGCTAGGCCAGAGTAACCATGGCTAGCCATGCGTGGCAGCGCGCACGCGTGACCAGCACGTGACGCCGTGCGGCCAGGCGTGGTGATCGTGCTCACCCAGTGAACCAGCCTGAGAACGTGTTGTGCATGAATTTTAAAGTATCTATAAAAACTAAACGGTTGTTCTAGGAATCAAACCACCTTCACCATGCTCCAGAGGGCTCATCAGGCTACTAACTCGAGCTAAAACATGACACCACTTCTTAAATCGATTTCACAAAATAAATTCCCAAACATAGCATTGTCTTGCTGTCTTGAATTTTGATTCCAAGTTCCATTTCTAGGCTATCAAAATGTTAGCTAACGATGTTATTTTTCTACAGCAAGGATTTCATTGTCATCTACAAAGTTCATATTCCAAACTTTATTTAAATGCAACATATATGTTCTATAGTATTTTTGTTCAATAAAAATTGGTTTTAAACCCTACTTGATATACATGGGTTATGGAATAGCCTCTCATTTAGCATTTTTATTGATCATCTTAGGTTCCAAAAATTTAATCCACATATTCCATCACATGCATTGTCACATAAACATGATGCTCATGACATGGTTTAGTAATTTGTTTAGGGTGTAACACCAAGGGTGTTATATATAGGCGCATGTACTGCAAAGGACAAACAAAATTAAGAGAAGCACCAAACACTAGTGGTAAATGCTGCTATCAACTGTAACAACCAAAATTAATGACATCGAGCCCCTAAAATGCTATAAAGTCTTATTTATAGCATTTTAGGAATAAGTCTAGGGCAAAGCATTAGGAATAAGTCATGTGATATAAATAAGATGTCACCCCCCAAAATGCTATAAATAAGATGCCCCAAGACACCAGTTTAGGAATAAGTCTAGGGCAAAGCATTAGGATAGCCACCACACCGCTTAGGAGCGGCTGTGATATCGCGTGAGGGGTCCTCACGCACTGGGGCAATGAGTGGGCTTGAGAGAGTGTCAGGGGATTCGGCTATAGTCGAAAGTGCAAGGTCTCGAGTGTGGGACAAAAGGTTGTACATGCTGTGAGAAAACACGTAAAGACCAGGACGCATACTATCCAAAAGGAGTATGCGCCCGATATTGGCCATGCATGGAGCTTAAAGATGAGGCAACAAGATGTGGCCGTGTCACTACGACAAGCGAGCATGGAGGGATGTTGCAAGAAAAAATGTAACATCCCCCATCCGCCAAAACCACACCTCAAAGCCCTATACCTCCAAGAGGCTACATCCTTGCAGCAGCTCTGTGCTAGGAAGCATGACACCACAGCGCCACACATCAATTTAGCTAATTCGCCTTGCAATAGTGCTTATTCACTCTAGCAAAACAGCCAAGCCAACAAGATGTTGCGAGCCAAGTAGCAGAGCGAAAGATACCGATTATGCATTTTTGCCAATACACCTACCGCCAAAATAAGTGTAAAATAACCAGAGTCAAAAAGAGGAATAAAATACATCAAAGCATCGAATGCATCTTCAACCCCTCGACCTAAAAGGTTGGGCGGACGACGCCTGTTCACCTAAGTGATACGCCGAGGGGCTAGTAGAGAAGCAATCTCGAGTGTTCGTGTCTTCGTCATCCCCTAGACCTAAAAGATTGGGGGACGATGTCTTTTTGCCTAAGCGATATGCCAAGGGGCTAGTAGAGAAGCCACCTCGAGCGTTTGTGTCTTCGCCATCCCCTCAACCTAAAAGATTGGGGGGACGACATCTTTTTGCCTAACCGATACGCCGAGGGGCTAGCAGAGAAGCCACCTCGAGTATTCGTGTCTTCGCCATCCCCTCGACCTAAAGATTGGGGGTGACATCTTTTTGCCTAAGCGATACGCCGAGCGCTAGCAAAGAAGCGATCTTGAGCATTCATGTCTTTGCCGTCCCCTTGACCTAAAAGATTGGGGGCATGGCATCTTTTCACCTAAGCAATATGCCGAGGGCTAGCAGAGAAGCCACCTCAAGCATTCATGTCTTTGCCATCCCCTTATTCTAAAAGGTTGGGGGGTAGCATCTTTTGCCTAAGCAACATGCCGAGGGTCTAGTAGAGAAGTCATACCAAACGTTCATGTCTTCGCGTAGCCCCCTCACGCTAAAAGATGAGGGGGGCAACGTCTTTTTGCCCAAGCGATACGCCAAAGGGAATGCACCTCAAAAGGATGTGGGGGACGGCATAGTCAAAACAAGAACAAGGGACAATGCACGCTTCCTAAAACAATCAATCAACGAAAGGTACGCGCAAAACAAAGCAAATATACTATATGCACAAATAGTTTTACATAGCGTCTCAATAAGCGAAATTACAAGCATTATACACCGCTTTCACGCTAAACTACACTCTGCCCCCCTGCGGGGTGAAGATAAAAATTATATCGGTGGTTTTCCAAATCCAATGTCATCTCTTTGGCCGGCTCCTCCTTAGGATCCTTTAGGACAAACATCATGGGCTCCCCGTGGTCCTGCTTGGATCATTCACAATGAACCTTTCACACTTCCAAAACAGTCAGATCAAACTCCACAAAGAAGAACCTATTAAGAATTTCTTCTTTCATAAGAAAGCGCTAGAAACGCAACCTCAAAAAGTCAGTCATACTAGATTCAGGAAATTTCTCATGGTGGCGAGACCAGGAAGCACGTCCAATATAAAAGCCATTACAGTTAATCATTAATGGATAGATATCCAAAAGTTGCGCAGGCTTCGCGTCTAGAACCTACGCACCAAAACCACAAGAGTTTTAGTCTTACATGAAACATCCAAATGAACACAGCCCTCCAAAAACTACAAACATCAACTCCTAATTGTCTACCCCATCTTGAGTAGCATCTTCGCTAGGAGCGCTAGTGCCCTATTTGGCCAGGATCTCGGTAGCAGGAGTTGATGGCGCATCAGCATTGCCCGAACCGCTATCGACAACACCCTCATGGGCATTCCGCTCAACAATGTACTTTTTTACCTTTTCTTTGATAGTTGTGTACTCCTTGACGGACTGTGGAACAGGTTTCAAAAACATAAGAACATTCTGCGTAGGCAATTGCAGAAACACCAACAGGGCGAAAAGAAATAGCTTTTGAAAAAGAGTCATACCTTGCCATGGCTCATGGCAACCCTAAGGAGAGCGAGATCCCTACCTCTAGGGCACCATAACCCTTCAAAGAACCTTTTCCCTGCCTTATGAGCATGGGTAGGGGCATTCCAGTACAACTGTGGGTCTTTGATCTCGAATTTTTCAAGATGGTTGCACCTGCACTCTTCTAGAGCCTGAGCGAAGGTGCAGAGCGAGACAAAAGAAGCGTACTCCCGCCCAACGGTCATGTAGCCACTCATGGTGGCTAGCTCATTCGGCAGCCACTCCATGAAGTCGACAACAGGCGCATCACTAGGCACCTCTATGTCCTCGCCCACACTCTTAATAAGCTCCTTGTATACATTCACCGCTCTCTCGGTGCCGGCGACAACCTTGTTACGCTTAGCGCGCTTCCACTTCTGGTAATCCTTAAAGTCATGACATATCTTCTCGATCTGCTCCTTAGCAGTCTTATAGGTGGCATCATTCTCTTCGGCCAACTTTTTAATCACCCTAAGCTCCTATTCGAGGGCCCAGATCCTTTCATCCTTAGCCACTAGATCTCTCTCTAGGCCCTGGCGAAAAGCTTGCCCTTGATGTTGAAGCCCTCAAGCCAGGAGCATAGCCTACGAAAAGTCAAATATGCCACATGAAGTTGCCGCTAGGTAGAAAGAGAGCAACAAGACGAATGCAAGTAGATACCCTCCTACTTGCACTAGCTACATGAAAGTTTACCACCTCTATAAGAGATGAATTAGGGACCTTCAAAAGGTCCCTCTCCACTTTAGGAGCTAAGAACGAGCCTACGCACGCGTTGGCGAAACTAGCCACACTCTAGTTTAGCAACAAACCAACCGTGTGATGGTCCATGTTGGTGATCACCCGGGAGTTCGATGCGGCCCCTAAAGAACAAACAATTCGGTAAGTCTCCTCCTTTGCAGAATTCATTTCGCCAGAAGAGCTCGACCCCAAAGAAACCCACATATCACCATAATCTTTAGGTTGAGAACTCAGTCGTAGCTCTCCATGACCGAACAGTTGCCCACGGACCAAATTGTCGCTTAAGCAAATATACTCCGCATAAAATCTAGACTTAGCCTGCAGCTGGGAGCCTAAAACATCAAGAGACACCATGGGAGTAAGGGTTGGGTGAGCAGAAGCCGCCTCTTCGGCAGAAGCCAGTCTTGCCATTTTCACGTCGATTTCCTTCGGGGGGTTGATGGACTTGCAGGAATTCTTCTTAGAGTTTTTCCCAAGAACGCCACCAATGGACATGGTATAAGCAAGGCTGAAGGCGTCGTATACGTCAGCAACTTTTGCTTTACTAGCCATCCCATCAAAACTTGAGGTGGCCTGTAACGTCAGTAATAGAATCGCTTTAGCGAGTGGGTAAAACATGAATACACTGAGAAGTGAAAAAGCTGAACCAAAAACAACAGCAGGAAAATTCATATGGGAAAACATAACACTATCATTTCGATCTAGACTTGCCCAAATCGGCGGGTCTATCCGATCATGACCTTTTTGCTATTGCCCACCTTTCCAGCAATCTCCCTTCCGATCCGGACATCGGCAGGCTCCATGACACCATGACTTCGGCCACTAAGCTTTTGCTTACAGGACTCCATCACAATGGTGTTTGCCCATGTTTGGCCACCACCTTTCGTGCTCTACCTCTTTGCCCCCAGGCCCCATGGCCATGGGGGGCAACATCATCAGTCGAAAGGCTGGTTGAAGGGCCCGACCGATCAGCGTAGCAAAGGCCCATTGCATCAAAAGTGTGGTTCAATTGTCTCTTCCTAGCCAAGGATTGGCATCTATCCTTGTGCTTCCTATCATCGTAAAATTCAATAATTTCTTCAGCTTTGTGCTCTATGAAATTCACAAAGCTAAAGTCAGTAGAAAAAGCATCAAAGGGTGCAATGCCGAGATGCGAAAAAACATATTCGTCCCTTCGCTCAATATTAGAAATCCAAGTCTTGCTACTCAACAGAGGGCTATCACAAGCTATCCACTCCTCCACCAAATCTTGGCTGATTTGCCAGCGAGATGTCAAAGCGAAGGCATCTACGGCTTCAGTATCGCATGGCCCATCAACCATAATCTTGACCAGGCAAAAACCCTTCATTGGTGTCATCTCCGAGACAAGCATGTGTGCTTTCGGTAGGTCATTTATCGTTGCCTCAGCCACATCTTCATCAGACCACACACAGTGATAGAACTAATAGTCAGTCTAGCGTGGCCACTTATTTCAATAAGCTGGCACAATTTGCACGGTGCATTTTGTCTTTTTGGGAACAAAATTATAGGAGCCATAGTGGGCCACCATCTCGGTCTTGGTCTCTTTATCCTTGACCGTTTTCCTGTGCAGATGAGTCTCGTAGTAGCGCATGAAAGTATTCATGCTTAGAGTGCACTTGGACATCTTGAGCGCCATGGCGAATACGCTCAACCGCATGAAAGCATTGGGAGTTAGGTGATGGATCTATAGGTTCAAGTGCTGCAAAACTTCGCCTATAAAGTTGTCATAGAACCGTCCAATTTATAAGAGCACAAGTACAATAGCAATCACCAAAGCGATCAACCGTCATACTTGAGCCCATATAAACCCGGTAGTCCAAAGAAATCGTGAAAGATCTCAAACAACCAACATACAAACCAAGATCGTAGAGATTCAACACAACCAGTCACATGTTACATCACGGTTCACAAATATGTCTCATACATCAGAGTTCGAATAATTATTACAAACCAAGTTTGAAAGTAGCGGAAGCAAAGTAGTTTAACATAAACATCACACGTAGTTTAATACAAAGCCAGTGTCATAGTCATCTCCAACCAAAAGCACAAAGGTGAGAAGAAATACAGAATGACCATTGCCCATGGTCCTAGTCCTCATCCACAGCAGGAGCAAGACAGTTCTTGCAGTAGCCATGAAACATAACGTTACCTACAACAAAGGGAATAAAACCCTGAGTATGAGAAGGTACTCAGCGAGACTTACCCGTCCGACTAAAATACTAAGACACCAAGGAGTATGCAAGGCTTTATAAGTAGAGCTGGTAGACATTATTTGCAGAAAAGCATAAGTTATCCAACATCTCTTTAATTGGAAATCACTAGTTATTAATCCTGTCTCAAACTAGATTAGCAACTATCCTATGCCAAATATGTTGATACTATTAATTCATCACAATAATAACCATATCCAGTTGAGTTCTTGCATAATCTCATAACCATCATTTTCATCCTTTCCATAACTTACTACGATGAAAGGAACTCAAGTCAAGTTCTCACTATCCGGGAGAGACGGTGATTCGAATCGATTCCTACCCAGCTAGGGAAATATTCCTAACACACACCTAGGCATGCCTCGCGAAGGTAGCCTTAGGTCACCTTTGGTACAAATCAGGAACCAAATTCGCGGGTACGACCAGCGCCGCACAATCAGAGAACCACTCTGCCAAGGGTGATCGGGACTCTAACCCGCCCTTGGGCTTACGCCAATGGCTCTCCGCACATCCTTACTACCATCCAGAGTGCGCACTTGAACTGCTCGTGGTCCCAGTCTGAGATGAGCTACTCGGCTTCGCGGTCGGAATGACTTATCCAACCAACTATGTGAGAGGCTACGTTCAACATGACAAGATGACCTCCAACGTTTGGTCCTTAAATGACATAGGTGGAGTCACTATAGTACCACATATAAGATTCCACCCAGTCTCCATTTGTTCAATAATACCAGGTTATGTTCCACGATAGCATAATATAGCCAACCGTGATTAAGTTATCACCTATAGCTCGCAGGTGACAGGGAATCACCCGACTTCTACCGGTCTAAGCAGAGCTAAGCATGATCAACATTCCTAGACTTAAATAGGATCTGTGGTAGATATATCTGGTCAAGGAATGGTAGTATGCAGCAAGTATTTACAAACAACTCCTGTCACGTAATGCAGCAATACGAATAACTTTAAGTGACATTAATAAAATAGGGAGACTTATAATGCTCCGGGGCTTGCCTTTCACAAACGTCGAAGGCTGGTGATCGGGGCACTCGGGAAGGCGATCGGCTTCAGGCTCTCCTTCTCCGGAAACCTCCAGGTGCTGAACTTCCTGATTCTCCTCCTGCGGCTCGGCGTCGAGTTCCACAAGTGCGATCCCCTCGGTTGCACCTATTGCATGCATATGCATAAATAAGTACCATGAATGCATAAGATGGATCACGAAGGATGTGGTAACAGGAGGTACATGCTATGACAATGATGTGAAGTAGAAAAATGATAACAATGCTAACTCCCTACTAATTGGGTAGGTGCATATCTCTTCTCCCTCTACTTACCAATTTCACACAATGCCATGTCTAAACTACATACGGCAGTTACATGTTTACATCATAACTGAAGTTATACTTATCCAAATGCTTTGATGTTAAACTTTCTGGAAAGCTTATAAAATTGCCTACAACTCTTATTAAATCACCAAAAGCCAAATCACAATTTGTCATAGCCAAAATAGTAAATCTATGCTTTGCTGTCCAGGATCACATAACGTGAGAAAATAATTATTAACTTATGTTTCAAACATATAATTGGACAAAACCAACTTTACTAACTCATCACACATATCAAAACAATACCAGAAAGTAAGGTGTTCACCACCAAATCATTTCTTTTAATGTTTTTCTTAATTTATTTAATTAATCAGGGGAAATGGTAAACATATATGAAAACTCTACCATTAAATCTACAAAAATTACAGTAGGTACTACATGTTCTAAGTAGACTACCATAAAAATTTCACACTATTTGAGTAAGTATAACATCTCACACAAAAATGATAAGGCATAATGGCTTAAAATGAAATAATTAGGAAACCTTAGTGAAAAGTGTCAAGCAATAGATTCCATATTTTTCCTAGCATCCTTAAGGTACTAGGATACTTCCCACAAAATTTTATGGTCAATGGATTCCTATATAATTTATAAAAATTCACCCAATTATCAATCAGTGATAAAAGAAAAATCTATAACTCAAAAACTACACATGCAATGTCTCTCAAATTTTAACCAGAGCTTCTACTAAGCAATACTAGCTTACCCACAAAATTTCACAATTTTTGGATCACAGAAACTCAAGATATTCTTTAAACAAGTTTGCATGTATTCAAAAACACTTTTCAAGTTCCTATTTAATTCATCCAAAATCTCTACATAAAGTGCTCAAGACATATTTTTCTTAAATACTAGACCTAACTGTGAGTCTAACAAAATTGGAAGTACTCAATTTGGATCTACCAATTTGGAGTTACAAAAATCACAAATCAGCATTCAAACTGAAATTTTTTGAACTAGCCTCTGACTCAAACAGCCACTACCGTGTGGGTCCCGGGTGTCAGCCGACCCCACCCGTCAGCGAGACAAAAATAGAGGAGGCGGCTTCGACGGCGCGGCGATGGTGGAACTCACCGACGGCGACTCCTCCGGCGACGCCGAGGACACCTACGCGATCTACGTGATGTAGGGAATCTATTGGTGCTAGTGGCGTGACCTACGACCTAGCGGAGGTGGCACGTCGTCGGTGATGGTGGCACGGTAGAGCTCCGGTGCGAGCTAGCGGCGACGGCAAGCTCTTGCTGTCACATCCCAGCTCGGTACAAGCTTCGCGAGGTCCCTATGGTGCTACAAAGGCAGAGAAAGGGAGACGAGGGAGACTCGGTGGTGGTTGGCCGCGGTGAGCTTCGCTCCGGCGAGACGTGGCCATGGAGACGGCGGTGGAAAAATGGTCACAGGCTCTCACCTAGGGCACGGATGGCACAGCTAAACGGTCGACGAGGTAGGTGAGGTCACGGTGGAGCTGTGGTCGAACTGATAGTCGCGTTTTTGCAGTGGCTATGGAGCTTGGCGACGGCGGAGCTTCCTAGCAGCAATGGCAGAGCGGCTGCGCTGGCTGCGGCGCGCGGTGGAGGCGAACGAGAAAACGAAATGGAGTGCGAGCTGGTCGAGCAGGCGCGTGGGGTGGTTCATGTCATGGTCGGCCATGCCAGGACATCCGTGGCGTGTGGCCAACGCGGTCAGACGGCCGGCGACATGTGGCGCCACACGGCGGTGGTCTTCTATTGCCGGTCGGCACTGTGACAATTCTAAAATTTTGATTCAGAAACAAAGGTGCCGACTGACAGCGAAACTTGTCGACCATAGATCTCACAAACCGTGGCGATCCAGGTTAAGTCGTAATTAACAAAGTTGGAGACCTACGTGAGTACTACAGGTTTGTTAATTGGAGCTCGAGCTAGTTTGGCTTGGATAGTGAGATACAGTGCTCCAAACTAGGGTACATGAAACTGAAATCCAGAAAAACACTTAGAAAAATTTTCAATTGTTGAAACAGCTTTCAATTCTGATTTGTGGGTCCTTTTAGAACATGTTGTGCACATTTTCATGACTTGGATTCTAAACAAAGTTTGTTCCTTATAAAATTTTCTACAACTTTGTTTTAGGTTTCTCAGACATGCAAACATCCTAAGCTACACTTTTTAAACAGTCAAACCAAAGTGTTTAGGGGTCAAAATGGGTCAAACCATGACTTGGGAACTTAATTAGTCAAAGTGATCAACATGAACAATGTCCCAAATGATATTCTAAGTGTAACTAAGTTACTTAAAAGGGTTTTTAGCCACACCATACATTGGTCACACAAGAATCAAGCAAGGTATGTAATGAAACAATGAAAAACACATGAAATGTTACAATTGTTTCATAGTCCTGTTTCACATGTTTCATGATCTTGTTGCATAGCTAACTAACCATGTTTCACTAAAGTGACTAGCACATGTTGCACTTAAGTGTTGCACACTTTTCATTTTATAGAACAACACACATGAAATATACAATACGTTGCACTGTTTCAAAAACATGTTTCATATGATATAAGCTCATAAATGCATGACTGATGCTCATGATCATGAATGCTCAATGATGATTGTGATCATGAAATGTCAAGGTTAAGTGCATGCTTAACACCGAGGGTGTTATAGCCCTTCCCCCCTTAAAGAAATCTCGTCCTAAGATTGCACGACCTACCATTCTTCGTAGAAACTAGGATAAACCTCTCGAAGATAATCCTCACATTCCCACATAGCGTCTTGTTCACTATGATTATTCCAAACCACCTTGTAGAACTTGGTGACTTTGCTACAGGTCACTCTTTCCATTACTTCAAGCACTTTAATAGGTCTCTCTTCATAAGTCAAATCCAACTGAATCTTGATACTAGTAGGTTCAATTACTTCTTCGGGCACACGAAGACATTTCTTGAGTTGGGAGACATGAAAAACACTGAATATTGCTTTCATTTCTAGAGGTAACTGGAGTTGGTAGGCTACCGGCCCTTTTTGTGCAGTGATCTTGTATGGTCCAACATACCTAGGAGCAAGTTTTCGTTTCACTCCAAATCTTTGCACTCTCCTCATTGGGGATACCTTCAGATACACATAATCTCTGACTTGGAATATAATAGGACTTCTCTGCTTATCTGCATAACTCTTTTGTCTTGATTGAGCGACTTCTATATGTTGCTGAATGATTTGAACTCATTCTTCAGCTTCTTTGACAAAGTCAATTCCATAATATCTTCTTTCACCAGGCTCAATCCAATTTAGAGGGGTCCTACATTTGCGACCATATAAAGCTTCAAATGGAGCCATCTTAATACTCTCTTGATAACTATTATTGTAGGAGAATTCCACTAAAGGTAACCAGTCCTCCCATGAACCCTTGGAAGAAATCACACATGCTCTCAACATATCTTCTAGTATCTGATTCACATGTTCAGTTTGACCTACGGTCTAGGGGTGATAAGTAGAGCTGCAAATCAATGTGGTACCCAAGTACTTATGTAGATGTTCCCAAAAATGATTAACAAATTGGGACCCTCGATCTGATACAATACTCTTAGGAACACCATGCAATCTGACAATTTGTTCCATGTACAGCTTTGCATATTAATGAGGTCAATACTAGACATTAATAGGAATAAAATGTGCAAACTTGGTGAGACGGTCAATAATTACCCATATTGAATCATGACCTTTTTGGGTCTTTGGAAGTCCAACAATGAAATCCATACTAATGTCATCCCATTTCCAACTTGGAATAGACAGTGGCTGAAGTAAACCTGCTGGTTTCATATGAATGGCCTTCACTCGGCAATAATTATCACATCTTGCCACATATGCCGCAATTTCTTTCTTCATTTTTGTCCATCAAAATCTAGTCTTCAAATCTTGATACATCTTACTGCTACCCGGGTGAATGGATAACTTGGACGAATGAGCTTCCTCTAGGATTTGGTTCCTCAACTCCCTATCTTTAGGCACTACAAGCCGATCTTTAAACCATAGAACATCATTCTCATCTAACCGAAAATGCTTACTTTCTTCTTCTTTCATTTTTCTCTTGATGTGGAATATACCAACATCGGTCTTTTGCAGCTCAATGATCCTTGACTCTATAGAACAACTAACTGTGATATTATGTAGGACCGCCGGATGCAATAAATTGAAACCATCTTCCAACAAAGAATTACCATGATACTTCTGACTTAAGGCATCGGCAACTACATTGGCTTTACCCGGATGATAATGCACTTCTAGGTTGTAGTCCTTGATCAATTCTAGCCATCTTCGTTGCCTCATGTTCAACTCAGGTTGAGTGAAAATGTACTTCAAGCTCTTGTGATCAGTGTAGATATGGCAAACATTACCAAGCAAGTAATGTCTCCAAATCTTCAAAGCATGGACAACTACGGCAAGCTCTAAATCATGTGTTGGATAGTTGACTTCATGCTTTCTCAATTGACGCGAGGCATAAGTAATGACTCGGCCTTCCTGTATCAGAACACACCCTAAACCGGTTCCTGAGGCATCACAAAATACATCAAACAGCTTCTCAATATCAGGCTGTGCCAACACAGGAGCAGTAGTCAGCAATGTCCGCAAAGTGTGAAAAGCCGCTTCACACTCTGGTGTCCAAACAAACTTCTCATCCTTCTAAAGTAACCTGGTCATAGGCTTGGATATCTTGGAGAAATCGGGGATAAACCGATGATAATACCCAGCTAAACCAAGAAAACTTCAGACTTCATGAACTGAGGTTGGGGCTTTCCAATCCATCACTTCTTGCACTTTGGATGGGTCTACAGAAATTCCATTTTCTGATAAGACGTGACCTAAGAAAGGTACCTTCTTCAACCAAAACTCACATTTACTAAACTTTGCATACAATTTATGCTCTCTTAGTCTCGACAATACCACTCTCAAGTGCTCTTCATGTTCTTCTGCCGTCTCAGAATAAATCAAGATATCATCGATGAACACAACCACAAACTTGTCAAGTTCAGGCATGAACACCGAGTTCATTAAATACATAAAGTAGGCAGGAGCATTGGTCAATCCAAAGGACATGACTAAATACTCATAAAGGCCATACCTAGTGGAGAAAGCAGTCTTAGGTACGTCTTCAGGCCTAATCTTGATTTGGTGATAACCTGACCTCAAATCAATCTTAGAGAACACTTTTGCTTTCGACAATTGATCAAACAAGATATCAATGCGAGGCAAAGGATACTTGTTCTTAATAGTAACAACATTGAGTGGTCGATAGTCCACACACATTCGCAAAGACTTGTCCTTCATTTTCACGAATATGGCGGGACAACCCCAAGGTGACGAACTAGGGCGAATGAGACCCTTCTCTAAAAGTTCATGTAATTGAATCTTCAATTCTGCTAACTCATTGGGAGGCATTCTATAAGGTCTTTGGGAAATAGGTGCGGTACCAGGCAACAATTCTATCTTGAACTCTATTTCTCTGTCCGGTGGTAACCCTGGCAATTCCTCAGGAAAGACATCCGAAAATTCACATACTACCAGAATATCAACAAGGGCCATAGGCTGGATAGCATTGGCCACATTATGGAGATCAAACTCCCAAGGAAGGGGTACAAGAAAAGCCTCATTATTCTTGGGATCCCTCAACATAATAGTTCTAGTCGAGGTATCAATAAGAACACCATGGTTCTTCATCCAATTCATCCCTAAGATCACATCAATACCCAATCTCGATAATATCACTAGGTTAGCAGTATACTCCCGTTCCCTTATTTGGATGCGTACACCTCTAACTATCTGGTTGGTAGAAATGTTGCTCCCAGTAGCACTTATGCAATAACCACCCTTTTCTACTACAACTATTTTCTGGTCATACTTGGATGCAAATATTGGACTCATGAAAGAATGCGAAGCTCCAGAATCAAATAAAACAACTGCAGGATGATGATTCACGAGAAACATACCAGCCATGACTACTTCACTAGAGGGAATCTCTTCCATGGTGGTATAGTGCACATGTCCCTGACGTCCACTAGAATTGTTCTGCTTCTGGTTGTTGTTCTTCCTGGGATATGAACAATTTCTTGACCAATGGCCAGTCTTGTTGTAGTTCCAACATGGCATACCATTAGGTGGAACATTGGAGCTACTCTGTCCAGTGCTACCCTTAGGTAGAGCAACAGAATAAGCCTTGTGGTATACTTGCTGGTTCTGACTTGGCTGTGCCTTCTTCTGGGGTGGTCTAAACTTGGTGCTGGAGGGTGGAACTGGGGTCTTGCATTGGTAGGAGCTTGGGATTGAGATACTCCTGCTTCAAAAGCCCGCTTGCGATTCTTGGACGTTGTATAGATGTTGTTCTGGTTCTCTTGGGTTAGTGCATCACTAACAAACTCATTGAAGGTAGCACATTTGTTGTTAGCGAGCGTCTTCATCAGCTTCGGGCTAAGGCCCCGCTTGAAACTAGCAATTTTCTTTGCATCTGTATCCACAAACTCTATAGCATACCTTGACAAATTATTAAAGGCATGCAGATACTCTGTCAAACCCTTAGTTCCCTATGTCAGCCTCACGAATTCCGTATGCTTCATGCTCATCAGACCTGGGGGAATATAATGCCCCCTAAATGCAACCTTGAACTGATTCCATGTAATTTGAGCATCTCTAGGTAAAGTGGATCGATGATGACTCCACCATATGCCCGCTGGTCCATGCAACTGGTGCGATGCATACTCGGTCTTCAAGTGTTCAGTGAGCCTTAAGAGACGGAACTTCTGTTCAATTGTATTCAACCACTCATCTGACTGCAGTGGTTCTTCTGCTTCCTTAAAGACAGGAGGCTTGGTGTCGAGAAAGTCCTTAAAAGTACTGAACTGGTTAGGTTTAGGTCCCTGATGCTGATCTCTTCCATGTTCTTGTCCAGCATTCTGCGCGAGACCATACAACACTTCACCCATAGCACGTTGAGTTTCCATTAGCTGAGCCATCATCTCAGCTGGGGTAAGAGGCGGTGGTGGGGGAAGATCCTCATGGCCATTGCCACGGCCATCGTTACCACCCGCATCATCACCAAAAATTCCCCTATGAGTGCGCGTCATCTACGAAGTTGCAACAAGTGATTATTGGAGGATGCCCAAAGATTGTAGCAGAATTGCAAAAATTATGCCATACTATAATTACTGGAGAGAATCATAAATTAATATAATAACACAGAGGCACAATAATTCAATTCCACAACATAACATCACCAAAAGATCGCTTAGTGTGCTTGCACTATGATAGCTAAACTACTCCTCGGGGTGGTCGCTATCGATGTCGGGCACACCATCACCATGGTCATCCTCACAAGGCTTCACCTCTTCATCTTTAGTTACCACTTAAGGAAGACACGTGCAAAAGAAATGGTTTACTTAACGATAGATCATTTAAGGGGGAACAATGCAGGAACATGAATGAATAATGCACCATGATGTATGCTCGTTCCGTACGTCCTCACAAACTTAGAAAAAGAATAATTCCTAACGACATACGTGGTGGCATACATACATTCTCTCAAATAGCGGTAACTAGTCGATCTACACGGTGCATTGTTAGTGTACCTACAGAAAATTCATTTTAGCCCAACCCAACAGATATAAGTACAGAATGTAAATGTAGGATCTAAATTGCAACTAAATACTTCCATATATGTATACTCATACATATACTTCTGTACCAAAGCTACCCGATGACAATTTATACCCATAATTAAATACGCACCATACACACATGCAAGCATGCATATACAGTCGTATCAAAACTAGCTCTCCCCGATCACACGCTCACGTCTTGCGGTCAAGCCACTCATCAACTTACCTTCTTACCTTAGCGTAGAGGCATTTGATCCATACATTACCATTCAAGTAAATGGCATCCATACAATAGCACGCCGTATGGACGACGAAAGTAATAACCCCCATGTTAGTACTTAAATAGACACCTAAAAGTCCTTAACTGGGCATAAAGGAGATGACCACTGGCACACTTTAGGTTTTTATAACACAAAACCTTGTTTTTAAATACACATATGACAAGTTTTAATGTTGAATCCTTGCTCCAATACTAGCTGTCACAGAACCGTCCAATTTATAAGAGCACAAGTACATAGCAATCACCGAAGCGATCAACCGTCATACTTGAGCCCATATAAACCCGGTAGTCCAACAAAATCGCGAAAGATCTCAAACAACCAACATACAAACCAAGATCGTAGAGATTCAACATAACTAGTCACATGTTACATCACGGTTCACAAATATGTCTCATACATCAGAGTTCGAATAATTATTACAAACCAAGTTTGAAAGTAGCGGAAGCAAAGTAGTTTAACATAAACATCACACGTAGTTTAATACAAAGCTAGTGTCATAGTCATCTCCAACCAAAAGCACAAAGGTGAGAAGAAATATAGAATGACCATTGCCCATGGTCCTAGTCCTCATCCACAGCAGGGGCAAGACAGTTCTTGTAGTAGCCATGAAACATAACGTTACCTGCAACAAAGGGAATAAAACCCTGAGTACGAGAAGGTACTCAGCGAGACTTACCCATCTGACTAAAATACTAAGACACCAAGGAGTATGCAAGGCTTTATAAGTAGAGCTGGTAGACATTATTTGCAGAAAAGCATAAGTTATCCAACATCTCTTTAATTGGAAATCACTAGTTATTAATCCTGTCTCATACTAGATTAGTAACTATCCTATGCCAAACATGTTGATACCATTAATTCATCACAATAATAACCATATCCAGTTGAGTTCTTGCATAATCTCATAACCATCATTTTCATCCTTTCCATAACTTACTATGATGAAAGGAACTCAAGTCAAGTTCTCACTATCCAGGAGAGACGGCAATTCGAATCGATTCCTACCCAGCTGGGGAAATATTCCTAACACACACCCAGGCATGCCTCGCGAAGGTAGCCTTAGGTCACCTTTGGTACAAATCAGGAACCAAATTCGCGGGTACGACCAGCGCCGCACAATCAGAGAACCACTCTGCCAAGGGTGATCGGGACTCTAACCCGCCCTTGGGCTTACACCAATGGCTCTCCACACATCCTTACTACCATCTAGAGTGCGCACTTGAACTGCTCATGGTCCTGGCCTAAGATGAGCTACTCGGCTTCGTGGTCGGAATGACTTATCCAACCAACTATGTGAGAGGCTGCGTTCAACATGACAAGATGACCTCCAATGTCCGGTCCTTAAACGACATAGGTGGAGTCACTATAGTACCACATATAAGATTCCACCCGGCCTCCATTTGTTCAACAATACCAGGTTATGTTCCATGATAGCACAATGTAGCCAACCGTGATTAAGTTATCACCTATAGCTCACAGGTGACAGGGAATCACCCGACTTCTACCGGTCTAAGCAGAGCTAAGCATGATCAACATTCCTGGACTTAAATAGGATCCATGGTAGATATATCTAGTCAAGGAATGGTAGTATGCAGCAAGTGTTTACAAACAACTCCTGTCACGTAATGCAGCAATACGAATAACTTTAAGTGACATTAATAAAATAGGGGGACTTATAATGCTCCGGGGCTTGCCTTTCACAAACATCGAAGGCTGGTGATCGGGGCACTCGGGAAGGCGATCGGCTTCAGGCTCTCCTTCTCCAAAAACCTCTAGGTGCTGAACTTCCTGATTCTCCTCCTGCGGCTCGGCGTCGAGTTCCACAAGTGCGATCCCCTCGGTTGCACCTATTGCATGCATATGCATAAATAAGTACCATGAATGCATAAGATGGATCACGAAGGATGTGGTAACAGGAGGTACATGCTATGACAATGATGTGAAGTAGAAAAATGATAACAATGCTAACTCCCTACTAATTGGGTAGGTGCATATCTCTTCTCCCTCTACTTACCAATTTCACACAATGCCATGTCTAAACTACATACGGCAGTTACATGTTTACATCATAACTGAAGTTATACTTATCCAAATGCTTTGATGTTAAACTTTCTGGAAAGCTTATAAAATTGCCTACAACTCTTATTAAATCACCAAAAGCCAAATCACAATCTATCATAGCCAAAATAGTAAATCTATGCTTTGCTGTCCAGGATCACATAACGTGAGAAAATAAGTATTAACTTATGTTTCAAACATATAATTGGAGAAAATCTCTACATAAAGTGCTCAAGACATATTTTTCTTAAATACTAGACCTAACTGTGAGTCTAACAAAATTGGAAGTACTCAATTTGGATCTACCAATTTGGAGTTACAAAAATCACAAATCAGCATTCAAACTGAAATTTTTTGAACTAGCCTCTGACTCAAACAGCCACTGCCGTGTGGGTCCCGGGTGTCCGCCGACCCCACCCATCAGCAAGACGAAAACAGAGGAGGCGGCTTCGACGGCACGGCGACGGTGGAACTCGCCGACGGTGACTCCTCCGGCGACGCCGAGGACACCTACGCGATCTACGTGATGCGGGGAATCTATTGGTGCTAGTGGTGCGACCTACGACCTAGCGGAGGTGGCACGTCGCTGGTGATGGCGGCACGGTAGAGCTCCGGTGCGAGCTACCGACGACGGCAAGCTCTTGCTGTCACATCCAAGCTCAGTACGAGCTTCACGAGGTCCCTATGGTGCTACAAAGGCAGAGAAAGGGAGACAAGGGAGACTCAGTGGTGGTTGGCCGTGGTGAGCTCCGCTCCGGCGAGACGCGGCCATGGAGACGGCAGCGGAAAAACGGTCATAGGCTCTCACGTAGGGCATGGATGGCATGGCTAAACGGTCGACGAGGTTGGTGAGGTCACGGCAGAGCTGTGGTTGAACTGACAGTCGCGTTTTTGCGGTGGCTACGGAGCTTGGTGACGGCGGAGCTTCCTGACAGCAATGGCAGAGCGGCTGCGCTGGCTACGGCGCGTAGTGGAGGCGAACGAGAAAACGAAATGGAGTGCGAGCTGGTTGAGCAGGCGCGTGGGGTGGTTCATGTCATGGTCGTCCGTGCCAGGACGTCCGCGGCACGTGGGCAACACGGTCAGACGGCCAGCGACGTGTGGCGCCACATGGCGGTGGTCTTCTGTTGCCGGTCGGCACTGTGATGATCCTGAAATTTTGATTCAGAAACAAAGGTGCCGACTGACAGCAAAACTTGTCGACCATAGATCTCACAAACCGTGGCGATCCAGGTTAAGTCGTAATTAACAAAGTTGGAGACCTACGTGAGTACTACAAGTTTGCTAATTGGAGCTCGAGCTAGTTTGGCTTGGATAGTGAGATACAGTGCTCCAAACTAGGGTACATGAAACTAAAATCCAGAAAAACACTTACAAAAATTTTCAATTGTTGAAACAACTTTCAATTCTGATTTGTGGGTCCTTTTAGAACATGTTGTGCACATTTTCATGACTTGGCTTCTAAATAAAGTTTGTTCCTTATAAAATTTTCTACAACTTTGTTTTAGGTTTCTCAGACATGCAAACATCCTAAGCTACACTTTTTAAACAGTCAAACCAAAGTGTTTAGGGGTCAAAATGGGTCAAACCATGACTTGGGAACTTAATTAGTCAAAGTGATCAATATGAACAATGTCCCAAATGATATTCTAAGTGTAACTAAGTTACTTAAAAGGGTTTTTAGCCACACCATACATTGGTCGCACAAGAATCAAGCAAGGTATGTAATGAAACAATGAAAAACACATGAAATGTTACAATTGTTTCATAGTCCCGTTTCACATGTTTCATGATCTTGTTGCATAGCTAACTAACCATGTTTCACTAAAGTGAGTAGCACATGTTGCACTTAAGTGTTGCACACTTTTCATTTTATAGAACAACACACATGAAATATACAATACGTTGCACTGTTTCGAAAACATGTTTCATATGATATAAGCTCATAAATGCATGACTGATGCTCATGATCATGAATGCTCAATGATGATTGTGATCATGAAATGTCAAGGTTAAGTGCATGCTTAACGCCAAGGGTGTTACAAAAGTCCTCACAAGGAAACCACAGTCCTGCTTCAAAAATATCACGAAAGACGATAGCTTCATAAGGCTCTGGGCACGGCACCTCTTCTCAGCCTGACGTGTGGTACAAACCACAGAGCATAGACTTGAGAAGCACTTGTTCAACATACTTATCGAGCTCCTCTTTGGTAAGGCACGAACTCCCTATCCGATAGGTAACCAGAGTTAAATCAGGTTGCCCCTTGACGACGGTCAGCACCGGGCCTAGGGTTTCACCCTCTTCACCCTCTTCCATAATTTCAACATGCGCATCAGTCTCTTCGATAGCCTCACCACGTGAAGGGCCCAGACCACTTCCAACACGGTGCTCCAGGACCAAGTTATCATCTCGAGTATTCGGTGAGCGAGCCATTGCTTGATCAGATCCGCTTCGTGAATGTGTGTGAGATCCTAAGCTAGAGCCATCAAATGAGCTCCCATTAGACGAACTATCGCCAGACAATGACTCACTCGACATCTATCCAAGCGAGTCACATATGAAAACCCAAAAACCAAAAATAGTAAAGAAGCGAAAAGATCTAAACGCTAAAATAGTACAAGTGTATAGTAGTAAAAAACGAATAGAACAAAGCAAAGACCAACCTACTAAAGAGCTCGATGAAGAGTGGAGTCCTAGCGAGGGCAAGCAAGATATCGAGCGATTCAAGCGAAAAAACAAAGAGCGAAAGCTTGCTTCACAAGCACGGTTGGAGGAAAGATGAGAGCGCACGGCTCTCCCAACCTAGGTGGGGTTTATATAGGCACCCGCCACATGGCGCATGCCTTAAGGAACCGATGTGATGTCGTATAATCGCTGCCATGGTGAAAGCTCTAGTTTGGTTTTGGTGAATTAATGAAACCCTATGTGCTAACCTAGTTTATCAAGTGATCATGAGATAGATAGCACACTCCAAGTGGTGAAGCAAAAGATGATCATGACATGACGATGATGATGCCATGGTGATGATCAAGTGCTTGGACTTGAAAAGAAGAAAGAGAAAAACAAAAGGCTCAGGGCAAAGGTATAAATGATAGGAGCCATTTTGTTTTGGTGATCGAGACACTTAGTGAGTGTGATCACATTTAGGATTAATAGCCATACTATTAAGAGGGGTGAAACTCGTATCGAAATGCAGTTGTCAAAGTGCCACTAGATGCTCTAACTCATTGTATATGCATTTAGGATGTAGTGGAATGCTAACACCCTTGAAAATGTTTGTGAAAATATGCTAACACATGTGCACAAGGTGATACACTTGGTGGTTGGCACATTTGAGCAAGGGTGAAGAAGATAGAGTTGAAAAGGAGTTAGTCAAACTGGTCACGCAGTGACCGGACACTGATCTCTGTTGGACCGGCATGTCTGGTCAGTGGTAGCTGAGGACACAAATGCTGGCGTTGATTTCACCAGACACTGGATGGGTGCATCCGGTCGCACCTGTGTGGCACGTGAAGAAGTGACGATGAGTGACCGGACGTTGGGTGAGTCCGGTCGACCGGTCATGATTTTTCGTTTCTAGTACCTTATTGGAAATGACCAGACGCTGGAGTTGGAGTGTCCGATCACTTTGAGCAGCGCGTCTGGTCATCACTTGTGCGTTGAGATCGGATGAACAACGTTTGAAGCCGATGACACATGGCAAGCATCGGGCGATAGGATGTTGGGGTCCTCGTCCGGTCGATCTGACCGGAGCATCTGATCACCCCGAGCAGTGCCTAGTGAAGGGGTACAACGGCTCTATTTTGTGGGGGCTTCTATTTAAGCCCCATGGCCAGCTCAAGCTCACTCTCTTGGCCATTTTACATTGACATAGCAACCTTGTGAGCTTAGCCAAAGCCCTCCCACTCATCTCCATCATAGATTCATCATCTTTGTGAGATTGAGAGTGAATCCAAGTGCATTGCTTGAGTGTTTGTATCTAGAGGCACTTGGTGTTCATGTTTTGCTACGGGATTCACTTGTTACTCTTGGTGGTTGTCGCCACCTAGATGGCTTGGAGTAGCGAGGATCGTCGAGCAGAGATTGGTGATTGTCTGTGGCTCCGATCATGGTGATTGTGAGGGGTTCTTGACCTTTCCCCGACGAAGAGCCAAAAGGTATTTTAGCACATTGCTCGTGGCTTATGTGATCCTCATCTTTTGTTGGTTGTGCGGCACCCTATTGAGGGTTTGGCGTGTGATGCCAATTAGCGCGTGAACCTCTAAGTGAGTGAATCGCCACAACAAGGACTAGTTTGCCGGTAAGCAAGTGAACCTCGATAAAAAATCATTGTGTCATCATTTGATTCCGAGGTGATTGATCTTCATTGATATTCATTCTTGTGATTGATCCTCGACACGGTAGTATAACTATCTTGCTCTCTCTCTTTATATTACCGCAAACTAGTTATCAAGCTCTTTAGTGTAGCTAGTTGTGAGAGCTTGTTAGTTTGTTTAGTGTGGCTCTTTAGTTAGCCTTTGAGAGCACACTAACTTAGTATAGTGCCATAGTCATTAGTGTGGTTAGAAACTATATAAACTAGAATTAGTGGTAGGTGGCTTGCTTTTTAGTAGGTTAGCGCAACACTTGCTTCTACCTCATAATTATCTAACCGGTTTGTTAAGTGTTATTGTAGAAATTTTTAATAGGCTATTCACCTCTCTCTAGCCATTAGGACCTTTCACACGGTTCGAATCCCAATAAATAGTAACCTAGGCTCGAAAATTCGAAAAAACCAAAAATGGTCGCCGCCTGAAAAAAATCATCATCAACCCCACATGGGTATAATCACCACTGCTGGATCTCCACCCTTTACCGGGGACGACGTCCGAGCCCCATGGCGCATAGCTCCATGTGAACGCGTAAGGTGAAGAGGACCGTGACAGCCTAAGAGGGGGGGGGGTGAATTAGGTAACTTAAAATTCTAACTCTAAACTATGGACCTCTTTTTCTAACCCTAGCAAAACCTATGCAATAGATAAACTATCTAAATATGCAACTAAGGTTTTGCTAGTGTGTTGTTATCTCTACCGCAAAAGAAGTAATACAATCAATGTAAATGCGGAAGCTAAAGAGCAAGATAGAGATATGCAAACTCTCATCGATGACTCCAGTATTTTTACCGAGGTATCGAGAACTGCGCAAGCTTCCCCCTAGTCCTCGTTGGACCCCCTCACAAAGAATCCCTCGCAAGGGCCAAACTCCCAGTCGGGTAACTCCGTGGATAGCCTCGGGCCTTCCTCATGCGCAAGTGGGTCTCCGACGTGCCTTCCGACAAGCCTCTCCTAGATGCTCCCCGCCGTCTTCACTATCAAGCTTCCGGCCGAAACGTCGCGAGCCTTGTTCCCTCCGGTACACGGTGGAGGCCACACCACAAACGCGGTTGATATGATCTCACAAGACTACAAGCCTCTCCAATTTATAACAATGGTGCTCGCAAGCACCGAATGGTAAGAGGTATGCAAACCTCACTAAACACTAGGCCTAAACCAAGAGCAAGCGCATAAGCGGTGGTCTAATCAACCTAAGCACTTCGCAAAGCACCTATGCTAATCACCTAATGAAACACTAAGCACTATGCAAGTAGAGATCACTAAAATGGTGTATCAACACCCTTGATATGTTTCCTTAGCTCCACTCCTCTTATTTGGCCGGTTCGGGGTTATATTTATAAGCCCCACTGAGAAAGTAGCCGTTGGGGACAAAATTCCGCTTTTCTGCTACTGACCGGACGTTGATCATGTCCTGACCGGACGTTGATCACAACCTGACCGGATGCGTCCGGTCGTCCCGACCATTAGAGCCACGATCAACTGATCGGACGCTGCCAGCGTTCGGTCACATGCCCCCAGACATATCCGGTCGCAATTTCGCCGCTCTAGAACCTTTCTGTACTCGATCAGACACTTCAGTCCTGTGTCCGGTCGGTTTGCCGCCAGCGTCCAATCAATGCTGAATGTGTTGCCGGGCTGATGAATAGTGCCATCGGTATGTCCGGTCGATTTGCTTGTTCAGCGTCTGGTCGCTGGTGCTGACGCCTGCTATAGTCGAGTCACTGATCGGAGCGTCCGATCACTTTCCTCCAGCGTCCGGTCCAGCGTCCAGTCACCTCTGTGAGCTCGTTTCTTCGCGATCTTGCATACGGCTTGGTTCCTATCTTTGTGCTTGGACTTTGCTTGATATCTTGGGTCTTCTCTTGTGCTCCTAAGGTCTTGCTTAAGGTGTTGATCATCTGATCATCATGTCGCCTTCGTCCAAGTCACGTCTTGCACCCTATTGAACTATAAAACAATCACTTGCAAATTCATTAGTCCAATTTAGTTGTGTTAGTCATCAAACACCAAAATCCAAAGTAAATGGGCCTGTGGTCCATTTTCCTTACATAAGGCACCCACGCAAAGATCGAGAGCCTTTTCGCACGATGCCGAGGGGCTAATGTTGGGGGTAGGCCCCACCTCTGGGCACCCCATGGGGCTCATTCGTCGCGCCATCTACACCCTGCTAACGCAAGTAGCATCTCGCGCAGGTTGCATGACGAACGTCATGGGCATGAACGGTCTTGGCCTGTCGGCGCACCTAGCATTTTGCTTTAGCGAAATGACGAGTGCGATACGACGTGAGGAAGAGAGCCCGTGTTGCACGGCTCCGACCGCCCTGTTTCATGACAGTCCCGCTTTGACCCTCCTTTTGTCGGGGCGAAATGGCGGATCCAGCGGTAAAGGTCCGCCCGAACCCTGCGCCCGCTCAACTTTTTCCGCCCTAGCAAGAAGAACGACCCGGCTTGAGCCAACACGGCCAGGGGCGTTGAGTCGACTTGAGCAATTCGCTCGGGTGAATAGTCGTTAATGGTTCAGTTTAGTCGTTTTTACAGGTTTCACCATTGGAGGGGTCAGCCGCCTTTGCGTGGCCGACAGCTTATGTCCGTCGGGGGCCCGCTCGGTCGGTCATAGATGCGACAGGCAGGTGGGGCTGGTCGGCTCCGCTCAAGCCGACGTTACCCAAGGCAGACGGGAACTCCGAATGGCAAACAAGTCCACGGTGGCGGGGAATGTTTTCCGAATGTGTAGTAGTTGTAAGGGCATTTTTGTCTCACGAAAAGCCTATGGCCGTGTATAAATAGCCGCCGTCGGGGGAATATAAAGCAGGAGGCACAAGACCAATAAAATCGCCCATCTTATTATCTTGTGTCTTTCCTTTCGTCTCGTTCTACTTCAAAGTTAGGTGTTCGAAGGCTTAGGCCTTGAACAACAACGTGCCTTTTCCCTCTAATAGCCCCACCCACAGTATTGTGTTACGCAAAAAAAAATACAAGTACCTAGCTCACAAGGAAAGAAAGATAGAATATTGTTAATTAATATAACTGGAGTTTGTTTTTAGGCTTTATCACACTGTTTTAGAAAACATGCTAAGAACCGAACCCATAAAGACAGGGCTGTAGTTGTTTTTTCTTAAGTTTTTAACTTTTTTTGTGATTTACCGCTATAGGCACAAGACTATTACCGATAACATGCCTTTTCCCTCTAACAGACCCGCCCACAGTGTTGCGTCACACAAAAAAAAAAAAACCAGTACCTAGCTGACATGGAAAGGAAGAAAGAATGATGTTTATTAATGTAACTAGAGCTTGTTTTTAGGCTTTATCGTACTATTTTAGAAAACGTACTAAGAACCAAACCCATAAACAACGACTGTAGTTGTTTTTTCTTAAGTTTTAACTTTTTTTTTTTGCCATTTACCGCTATAGGCCGAAAACTATTACCTTTTCCCTCTAACAGCCCGGCCCACAATGTTGCGTCATGCAAAAAAAAATATCCAGTGCCTAGCTCACACGGAGAGAAGGGAGAGTAATGTTTATTAATATAATTAGAGCTTGTTTTAAGGCTTTATCACACTATTTTAGGAAACGCATTAAGAACCAAACCTGTAAACACGGAAACCGTAGTTGTTTCGCTTAAGTTTCTAACATTTTTTACGACTTACCGTTATAGGCTGAAAATATTACCGATAACATGCCTTCTTCACTTAACAGTCCTCACGGTGTTGCATCATGAAAAAAAAAGACCAGTGGCTAGCTCACAGGCAAAGGAAGAAGAGGCACCCGTGACCACGCGATAATGATCCGATGGATCACCACGCCGCTTGGTACGCTCGAGCGTGGCACCTCTTCTCTTCCTAATATTTTCATTTCGTCTCGTGCAATCGAAGTACATATAGGGATGAAAGTGAATTGCCTCGCAAGCTCATGTATAAACCTGTTCGTTTGGCTGTGACTTATTGTAAATGATCATAAATTTTCAGTTGGAATATTATTTTTTTCTCACACAAATCAGTCAACAATATTTTTTCACGAACCAGCAACGATACGAACCTAGCCAACCGAACATGTTGCTAATTCTTTTAGTGACATAGACAACCTGTAAAATTAAATATATACACAGATTCACAAACCAGTCAAAATCACATATAGTGTACGTGTTGAGAATACGATACATGCGACCTTTTTTTCTCAACTGGAAAAAATACTCCTGCACGCCACGCATTGGAAGAGAAATTGGTGGTGTGGGCCAGTGGACGACGTGGGTGGACAGGCAGGAAATCGTCGATCGACGTCGCTTGCGGCAGACGATAATCCACGACCTACACATATGCTCCTGCCTAATTAAAAGCTCCCCCTGTCCCCTTTCAATCCACGAAACGCACATATAGTAAAATATAATAGTAAAAAATAATTATAAAGTGCTCCTAAATAAAAGCACAGTAAAAAGGAAAGCAAGCGGTGAAAATAATAAAGTAGGAGTAGAAATGGAATTGGAAACGGAAGGCAATGAACACCTTCCAAACAGGCAGCGGCCCTCTCCCTCCACTCTCCTCCGTCCGGCTTCTATAAAAGCAGCCCTTCGTCTCCGGCCCTTCAACCCATGAACAGCAAAGGGCGAATAGTCTAGTCCAGTTCCCTCCCCAGATTCCCCTTTTCATAGCTCTCCTTCTCGTCGTCTTTCTATTCCAGTTCTGCTTTTTTTATTTATTTCTATTCTATGTTTATGCTATTGTTATTTTCTTCTCTATTTTCTATCCATTAGTTTATGGTGTTCTGCAGATAGATCTCATGGTTGGTTTTGCTTCTTTCTTGCGTTTCTTGGGCCATATTTGCCTCTGCTGCTTGGATTTGAAGCGGAGCTCCTATCATTCCAATGAAGGGCCGTTCTGAAGGGTGGTTCCGCTGCTCGTTCATGGTTCCCACTATCCTATCTCATCATGTGTGTATGTGTGTTCGAGAGGGAGGAGAGGAGCTAGACTCTCATGGTCGTTGTCTTTGAGATAGGCTTGTGGTTTGCATGACCGAGGAGCTGCACCGTCCTCTTGCTGGCCGCTCTTTGGATTGAAGGGAGCTCTGCATCCTGATCCATCCATCCCCCATGCTTGCTTACTTGCTTGCTTGCATCCTTCCTGGGACCTGAGATCTGAGCCTCATGGTGGCTCATGTATTGCCACAGATTTTTTTTTTCTTGTTCCCTACTGTTTTTTTTCCAAGATTCAGCTGGCCGGCCGTGCTTATCCGTGCTGGAGGTTGATGAAGCAGGTTGCTGCTGCCCTCATGTCCTGCCTGGTGGTGTGGTATCGGTACCCCGGACTTGCGTCGCTTTATTCCTATCTTTGCTGGTGAGGTGTTATGTCAGTACAGTAGTTTATGTCACCCTCTTTTAATTTCTTGTTCTATATTCTTCGCTTTCCTATTCGTACCGGCGGCGTGTGCATTCGCGGTGGCGCTCCTGGATCTTGCTCTGGACGCAGCTGCACGGCCACTTCGTCAACGCCCCAGCCCCTGGCAGATTCGCCTGTCGCTGGCTCAGCGCTCATCCGCGCTCCGGCCGGTGCGCTCGCTCGGCGGCGGCGTCGCCTGGTCCGGTTTCATCGCATGTCGCGGCCGCTGCTTCCGTGGTGTCTTGCGGTTCATTTATCTTCTGACCGACATGGATGTTTATTTGCATGCGTTGGTGCAGTGCAGTGCAAGGCGTGCTGCTGCTGCTGCAAGGTTTGGGATGCAAGGACGTGGTCGTTCTAGTTCAGCCGTGGATGCGCCAAGCTTGTTCTTGTTTGAAATTTGGATCTGCGGTGTTAAGCGAGAGGATTTCGGTAAGCAATGCGCTGTAATGAAAACTGAGATTCTCTGTATGAAATGAAATGCGAGAGCCTGATGCTGATGTACCACTTGGGATACTGTATGTCTGTATCGTGAGTTGGATGAGCATATTGTTTCCTCCCCTTTTTTTGTTGTGAAAAATGGGCGTTTTTGTATAATCTTTCAGTATAATTTTGTAATTAGTCTATATTTAATACTATACCTTTAAATATCCGATGGGGACACCTTGGTAGGCGACGCAGTAATGTTACCTTTTGTAAAAGAAATTACTTTCAAGTCTCGTAGTTTTAGATAAAAATATCAAACTTTTTTTTCTACATACATTATTTTCACTAAGGCATAGTGGATATAATCATAAATAGCGAAAGCTATATATATTTAGGAATTTTGGATACAAAATTAAACAGTTATGGCTTACTGATAGCTGAACCTATGGCCCTGTTTGCTTCGTTGGAAAAAAAAAAAGCTAAAACACCGACTGATTTGCGAGAAAAAAATACTGTTTTGATTGAAAAAATATGTTGAAAAAGATGAATTATATGGGCTGTGTAACTAAATCTTGAAATGTGTTGGCGCGCAGAGGTAGTTGAATGTACTCTTTCCGGCGCATAACAAATATCGTTTTAAGTTTAGTATATGGGGATGAAACTAGTCTCATAAATATCCTTTTTAAGCTAGCTTTTAGTACGGGGGTAAGGAAAAATAAGAAAATTTATGAATTATTAGCATTATATAAACTACCAACTGAAGAGAAATGATTTTCATAAGCGTAAAAGAAGTTTGATAGAGATGAAACTAGTCCATACTATTTGGAACATATATAGAAGCCGAATAAACAAGGATATCCTCCTATCTCTCCACCAAACCATTATATTTATACCTCAGTTTGAAACAGGGAGAAACAAAGTCCCATTGGAAACTTTTCTATTCCCTTTGGAACAAAGGATTGAACACTACAAAAAATCTTCTAGAATACAATGAGATACATGAAACCATACAAATTTTGGGGGAAACTAGCATGATGTTGGATCTCATGAAAACTCCTGTGTTTTCTTTTGTTGCATCCAAAGGCCACGATAAAAGCTTTCCTACATTTTAAATTTATATAGGATTGTAAGTTTGAGCATCCTATACCTTCCAAAAAGGATCAAAATACTTAGTTCCAATGTCTACAATGCCAATGTTGAGGCCCAGTTCTTTGTGTGCCGTTTGGCTGCTTGTAATGTGGGTCGGCCTCTTACTAGTCGCCTCTTACTGGACAAAACATGGTATTTTAGGTGGATCATTGACAAGCCTATTATCACATGATGAACTAATTTTAGTCCGGTTCTCTAAATGTATCTTTATTTCGTAACTGCAGAAAGGTATAAGTTCTCCCTCAACAACAAAAAACGACCAACCCCTTATGTCAAGTAAAAAAAAATCATATTTACCCCCCTTTAAATCGGATTTTCCTTATCTAATCGCAAACCAGGTATAAGTCCTCCCTCGACAACGAAAACAAGTTAAAAACTTTCTTTAAGCGAAGTCATGGAAGTGTTCTATTCAGACCCCTTAAATTTGTTTTTTTTTTTCATTCTTTAACTGCAAAATCGAGTTATAACGGTATAAGTCACCCCTCGGGCCTCGGCAAAAAGAAGCTAAAATACCTCCTTTAAGCGGAGTCACTCAAAAGTCCTATTCACGCCCCCCTAAATCTGGCTTTTCATTCTTCAACTGCAAAGTCCAGTTGTAACTGTATAAGGTTATCCCTCGGCAAAATAAGCTAAAAGCCCCTTGAAGAGGTGTCACCAAAAAGTCATTCAAATACCTAAATATGGCCTTTCGTTCTTTAACTGCAAATAGTATATAAAGTCCCATTTAGCACGGCTCATCCAAAACGGTTTCACTGGTGAAGCTAAAACCGGTGAAGCCAGAAAAACTGGCTTTTCCCGGCTTACAAAACGGCTTCACGCTACAGTACCTCGATTTGCGCAAAATAGATGAAGCCGAAGCTAGGATAAGCCGTGCCAAAAAGGCCCTAAGTCTCCCCCTTATGTCAAGTTGTAAAAGATGATCCTATTTAACTTCGTCCCCTTTAAATATGCTTTTCCTTATCTAAGCGCAAAATCAGGTATAAGTCATCCATCGGCAACGTAAATAAGCTAAAAAGTCGCTTTAAGCGAAGTCACGGAAAAAGTCCTATTTAGACATCTTAAATAGGGCTTTCATTCGACTGCAAAATCCAGTATAACTATGTAAGTCACCCCTCGATAAAAAAAAGCTAAAAGATCCTTTTAAGCGCAGTCACTGTAAAGTCCTATCTAGACCCATTAAATATGGCTTTTCATCCGTTAACTGCAAAATCAGGTATAAGTCTTCCCTCGACAATGAAAACCGGCCAAAAATCTCACACTTCGCACATGAGGTAATTCGTGAAAAATTCCTATTGCCTCTCTTCAAATATAGGGAGACGAGTCTACCATGTTTTCACACTATAAATGGTGCTTGCGTGGAACAGTTTGACTACATAGTTCAAGCACGTAATTGCCCTACATGTAGCTCCCATTATCTTTGTTCTATTGTCAAGAGTAGTTTTGTTTTAGCTCTTGCCGTTCATTTGTCATGGCTAAGCTTGTTGTTTACATCAAATTTGGGAAGAAGAACGCGGAAACTCGATTTTTTTGAGATTATGTCATCAAGGAATCGATTGTATAAGGATCGATATCAGCTGATTCAGATGCGGTACTAGGATCGGCTCTCTTCGAATGACATCAAAAGATAACGTCAATGAGCTACGGTTGGCGTCAGAAAAAATATGTCGGACTCTACAAAAAAAAAGAAAAGATTATGGTCCAAGTTATCTTAAGTTGGGAATATTTTCTTTTATTCCAAAGATTGTAATGAGTCGTATTTAGTAGGATTCATACGTAGGTTCCGGGTATAAATATTGGACCCCAGCTATTTTAAAAACATCCAATCAATCAATACCAATTATTTTTTTCGGTTCCACGCCAACCCTTAGGAGTAGGAGTACTTTAGATCTCAACGAGTTCTTCAACAAGCAGGGCTTTATCGATCCGGTCGACCTCTGACTTGTCTGTAAGTACCGTTATGACTTATACTTTTTTTTGTAAGGCTACATCAGTCCGGCCGATCTTTTACGAGCCCTAGTATAAGTTAGTTATCGATCCTTATCTAGTTCAAGTACGGCTGTATCGGTTAAGTTCGACCTCCACTGCTCAAATTAGATTAAAGTTAAGTTATCGGCTCTACCTAAGGGTAGCATCCTTCGGGTAGATTCATTAAGTTATCGATGTTGCTGATGTTCTTGTTGTCATTACTTTCAGCAATATCAACATGCCCGATCGAGATCGATCTAGATCGGTTAAACATCCTTTTAGTCCATCGTTTATTTTGTCATATTGCGATGGTTCTTACTTTAAACGACGGATTATGTTTTATCGGTCGTTCTACTTCAATCTTGATCATGCATAGTACGTGGCTAAGGCATGTCTGATCTTGAGAAGGTTTACTAGCTAGTTAAATCTGATCTATAGCTTGCTATTATGGCTGTAACGATCTGGTCGATCCCCACCATTAGCACTTTAAATCGGAGTATGCTAGTTGGTAGATTTGCTTTCAACTAGGCGTGACCTTGGCTGTTTGTTATACCTGCATCGGATAAATAGCCGATTGCTAGTATTTTAACGCTTATAGTGTGTCTTTATGATTCTGTTAAATGTGAATATATATGTTTATTTTAAAGGTCTGATCTGTTATCTTTATCATAGCTGCCATTGATCAGGTTGAACCCCACTATTAAGGATAACATGTTAGATTTGATGAGTTTATAGATCTGTCAATGTTAAACAGTCGATTGTTCACATGCTGCAATCACTTTTCTACCTGAATCGGCTATTTTAGCCGATTCGTCTGTGCTATCACAGATATGGCACGCTTTCATGAACCTATTGAAGTACGGTCGGTTCTATGGATTTTCTAGTTCTAGACTATCATCATCATCATAGCTGTATCGATCTGGTCGAACCTCACTATTGACGGTAATAGATTAGATCTAGACAGTTCGTAGATCTGTCTATATCAAATAGTCGATTATCTGCGTGGCATATCCCTTTTCACCGGATTCATTGGCTCTACACCACGTATTGATCAAATTTAATTTAGCCAGTGATGTATCTTTAACGCATACATGTTAATAGCTTAAGGGAAAGGATCATTAAAACTAGGTGCATCGTATTCGTTACTATAAAATCAATCATGACCCGCGAGCATTACAGTACTTAACAGTTGATTTCTTCTCGTATCATTTATTTAGTCGATTTTTCCTTCTGGCTATTTCCGAAGCGGCACACTTGGAATTATCTAGGCAAAACCAGCATGTTCCACCCTAAATTACCGATAAACTTTCTCTCCTTATGAATTGTAGGTCAAATTGACTGGCACGTCGTTGGGAATTCACAGGATCGACTGGTCCTGTGTTGAAGCGAGACAGATCTCCATATCGTTCTGGCTTGCTACGTGTCCACTCGGCGTGGCTACCACGTTTTCGCATCAACACGCGTTCTGGCACACCCGGTGGGACCCCACAATCATCATGGCAACTCACAACAACAGGGACATTCTTTTGGTACCTTATGAAGACCTACCTGATGAGGATAAAGATGTCATCAGTAAAGCTATAAAAGAATTTTAGAACAAGTGTTTATTGTCCTACACCAAGACACATGACAATAAAGTTATTCAAAAATATCCACTACCAAGAGTTTTGATGCATGGGCAGTCAGATATAGATGAAGCTGATGATAGACGTTTCTTCATTGATGCTATAAATAAATCTGTTCATGATGCCATGTTGAACCATAATATATCTTTTTGAACATATTCCACAATACCATGAAAGAGGTGTTTTATGGATATCCAATTGATCAGGTTGGACCGGCTTATTACAACATTCCACATCCATTGACTCAGGGGACTAATCAAGCCGGTACTAGCCATCAAGAAGCCACACTAACTGGTAATGATGATGTCCAAGTAGTTCAGAGCTTATCTGAGCAAGTTCAAGGTACCACTACTAATCAAATACAAAATAATCCTGGATCATCAGTGCAATATGTGCAATAGCCGACGAGGCAAGTTCAGAATCAAATGGTTAATTTTCACACATCAAGCCAAATACCATCGTCGGCTCAAAAAATAGCGCCATCAGTTCAAATGATTCATAGAGATACAATCATAACATTTACAACCAGAGACTTCAAGCAGCAAATCATGAAAGGACCTAACGGATAGAGATTTCACAAACATATCATTATGGAACAGATTACAATATCCTTCATATGATTCCAAATCTGGGGTATCAAGGTACCTGAAATTTTAATCCGCAGATGGGCCAGCAGTTACAGAGAAATCCAGATTCAAATGCTGATGAGTTGTTGCTCAGAGTAACCGAAATGATGAAGAATCAATTTAGTTTAAAACCAAAAGGGCAGACATTTTCGTACAAATGTCAGTATCTAGAGTGGTATGATTTGGTTGCTCTTCCTATAAATTACAGGCTCCTAGAATTTGCTAAGTTCATCGGTCAAGATAGCATGAGCATAATAGAATATGTTAGATGGTATCTTACACAGTTGGGTGAAGCATCCATTGAAGAAGCTCATCGAGTTCGTTTCTTCTCCCTGTCCCTGTCAGGACCAGCTTTTACCTGGTTTTTATCGTTTCCAATTAATTACATTGCCAGTTGTACTGATCGAGAGAAGAAGTTTTGTACATATTTCTATACTGGGACAGAAGAAAAGAAAATTACAAATTTAACGACCATTAGGCAAAGAACTAATGAATCAGGTGTCGAGTTTCTTCAGAGGTTCCGAGAAACCAGGAATTTGTGCTTTTCATTAATCTGACTGATGATTAGCTAGCTGGTTTGGCCGTTCAAGGAATGTTGCCAATGTGGAGAGAGAAGCTGCTTGGGTAAGAGTTTGACAATTTAGGTCAGTTGGCTCAACGGATGGCAGCACTCAATAGCCAATTCCAGAATATGCACAGAGATGACCGATTCTAGAAGAACGCCGCAATTGCTGAAACTTATAATCCATATTCAGTTAATGATGACGATGAGGACAATGAAGAAAAAGAGATTGTTGTGGCTGAATGGAATTGAGGTAAGAAGACAGTGATGGTGTCAAATCCTTGGGGAAAATGGGTTGAAGAGAGCTATGATTTTGACATCACAAAATCGGATAAGCTCTTCAATTTCTTGCTTGAGAGAGGACAGATCAAGTTGCCTGCCAATCATGTTATGTTACCTCCTGATCAGTTAAAGAATAAGAAGTTCTACAAATTTCATAACGCTACTTCTCATTCTACTAATGAGTGTAGAAATTCTCGGCAACATATACAAAGGGTTATTCAGCAAGGAAAGCTTAAATTTAATCCACCTCGGAAGATGAAAGCTGATGATAATCCTTTCCCATAAGATCAGAACATGGTTGATGCTAAGTTGCTCAAAGGGAAGACTAAGGTCCTAACATCAACTAGGGCCAAAGAAACTAGAACAATCGATCCAGAGATGCAAATATCGGCTGATCAATATAGAGAAATTAAGAGGCGTCGTGATCGACAGAAGAGCCGATATGAGCAGGGAGAGACATTAAGGAACAGGGCGATAACGCCGCATGTTACATCTCGAATTTTATTGAATAAGTGATAGTGGCAAAAGGAAAAGGATTATCAGCGTCGGTTAGAAGAGAAAGAATACAAGTATCAATGGGATGAAGAGAGGTATGAAAGAAAGCAAGCTAAATCACATTAGAATTATCCTTTCTTCAAACATTGTTGGAATGAAGGTTTGAAATTGCCTACTAAAAATAATTACCTAGAATGTAGTGAGCAATATTGGGAGTTTAGGCAATCTCAAGCCAACCGCCGGTCTATCCATGCTTGAGATGAGTATCATCATAATAATATGGATCAGTGCTTAAAAAATTGAAGTGTTCATGATTGGCTTGGGAAGCGAGTTGTTGATCAAAACTGGGCTCATTATGAAGAAGAAGGTAATGAGAAAGAGTATATTTGGTAGGAAGGGTAATGGTGTCCAAGAGGTTTGACAAGAAGCCAGAAAAGAAGGGTACAATGGCCAAGGAATAGAGAGCTATAATAGGTTCAGGCATCTGGTAGACCTCAAATGTGGCGTGCTAAACAAACAGCCGATACGGGTCAACCATCGGCTAATATTCAAATGACTTTTCTATTATCGTCAGAATTTAGAGCTCTAGCAGACCAAGAAGTCTATTCAGATTTTGATGAATTAGAGTATAAGGAGATAGTTGCCAAGTTGACAGTTATATAACAAGCTATATTCGATAAGCCAGTCAAGCATCGGCACTTAAAAGCTTTATATGTAAAAGGTTTTGTTGATAGAAAGCCGATGAGCAAAATGTTGGTGGATGGAGGTGCTTTCTGTTAATATTATGCCTTATACTAGTTTTTGCAAGCTTGGCAAGGGACCAAGAGATTTGATTGAGACCGACATGAAGCTTAAGGATTTTAGAGGTAATGCATCCAAGACCAGGGGGACAATAAACATCAAATTGATAATCGGAAGTAAGACTTTGCTCACCATATTCTTCATCATTGATGGAAAAGGTTTATATAGTTTACTCCTTGGTTATGATTGGATTCATACAAATTATTGTGTACCATCAACTATGCATCAATATTTGATTCAGTGGCATGGAGATGATGTTGAGCTGGTTCATGCTGATGATTCTATGAGTATAGCAATAGCTGATCTAATATATTGGGAAATGAAAGATTTTGAATGTTTTTCTGGCAAGTTATAGGAAGGAGGCTTGATTAAAATCAATGATGAAAGCCAACAGTCAATCCAAGCAGTCGGCTCTAAGAGTTTGTTTTAATTGATAATCCAATAGATGGTAAACTAGGACATGACTTTACGTCGGCCAATGAATTAGAGGAGATAGATATTGGTCCTGGAGATAGGCCTAGGCCGACGTATGTAAGTGCTAAGTTGGATCCTAGGTATAAGCAAGAGTTGATAGATTTATTAAAGGAATTTAAAGATTGTTTTACTTGAGAATATTATGAGATGTCTGGTCTAGATCGATCAATTGTTGAACATCGGTTGCCAATCAAACCTAGATATTGGCCGTTTAAACAAGCTCTGAGGAGATTTAATCCAAACATTCTTGATGATATCAAAAAGGAGACTGAAAGATTACTAGAAGTGAAATTTATCCGACCATACCGATATGCAGAGTGGATATCGAGTATTGTTCCTATGTATAAGAAAAATGAAAAGTTAAGAGTTTGCATCGATTTCAGAGATCTGAACAAGGCTACACCCATGGATGGTTATCTGATGCTGATAGCCGACATGTTGGTAGATGCAGCAGCCGGGCAAAAGGTTATTAATTTTATGGACGGCAATGCAGGATATAATCAAAATTTTATGGTTGAGGAAGACATAACAAAAATAGCTTTTAGGTGTCCTAGCGCAATCGGTTTATTTGAATGGGTTGTAATGATCTTTGGTCTAAAGAGTTCTAGTGCAACCTATCAAGAAAGGATCAATAACAAATGTCTGAAGGAATATTATCTTAGTGTTTGGATTAATACTTGATAGCCGATTTGTTCAGTCATCGGCTCTAATAGCCAGTACTAGAAGGGTATCGCATTTAGCTCAAAAATTACCCCAAAAGGGGGAAAAGCCGATACGATATGTATCGCCCATAGAGCAAAAAACCAACACAGAAACTATTATGGTATACATAAGACATTGTAGAAAGTACACTGAGACATGATCATAGAAAAATAGAGGTTTTTACTCATTGATTAGTTTGACCTAAATACAAACTAGTCAAAAACATTGTTTATCACATCCTGAGCGGATGTAATATCTACGATGGCCCCCGCTACATCAATGAACTCCTCGATCAACTCCTTGGGATCATCGCCCATCAGGAAACCGGTCTCCATGGTATGGAGCTCGTACCCAATCTAAACCTACGCCGCAGCAAGTGCCACTGATGCGCCACGACGGACTCCATGGAGGACAATCTCCTAGACACAGGCCGGGACATCATGGAGGTAGGCATTGATAAAGGGGCCCCGAGCATTGACGGCCGCCATAGCCACGTTCGTCGCTAGCTAGAGGTTCTCCAACTGCACCGTCAGGGCTAGCGATCATAGAAACAAAGAAGATATCAAGGCAAAGACTGTGGAAATTAGAAGAAGTGTTTTCTTGGAGTTCATCTTACCCACAACCATGGCATTCGACTTGGCTAGCCATGCCCGAGCAGTGCTAGCCTCTTCCTCAGCAGCTGAAAGGTCCTTGTTTGGTTTTGGTAATTGAGTGGCAACTTAGGTGGACTAATTGTGTTTATATGAGATACACAGGTGATTAGTCCACAGGTACATGTGTGTGAGCAACATATGCCATGAAGGTGAAAATGGCTTGGAGATGTTGCAAAGCTCACACATGTGATGATGAAGGAGCTTAAATGCACATGAGACATGACATTGAGTCATGTGATCAAGGTGGAGAAGATCAAGACAAGACTTGGCTTGATGGACCGGTTGCAAGCGTGAAGGGCAAGTCGAAGGCTTTGGAGTGATGGACCGCGTGGCGGTGAAGCTTGAGCAAGACTTGGCGCCGATGGACGATGGCAACGGTGAAGAGCAAGTAGAGTCAAGATCGATGAACCAATATGATCATGTGATGATATGAAGTGGATCATATCATTGTTGATCGTGTTGGTGCATGTGTTGCATCAACATTGGAGGAGATGGAATGGAATGCGCAAGGCAAAGGTATAACCTAGGGCATTTCATTTCACCGGTCATAGGTGTGTAGAGAAGTTTATGACCGGGTTTAGAATAGATGGTCGTACTATCAAGAGGGGCAAACTTGTTTGCATATCGGTCATCTAGTGCCACTCGAGTGATCTAACTTTGCATTGTCGCTAGGATCGAGTGGCGTGGCAAGTTGAGTGGCTAACATCCTTTGGGAAATGATTGTGAAAATGCTAACACACATACACATGGTGGTGTACACTTGGTGGTGTTGGCATATTTACAAAAGAGGTGGTGTTTGCAGGGGTGAGATGGGTTTTGGGTCCCTCTCTCCCTCCCACCGAGCTTGCGAGGCGAGATTCGGCGCTTTCGGGAAAATGGAATGCCTATTTTCTATTGCGCCGGATGCAAATTCTTGTGGTTAGCACACTTGAGCAAGGGTGAAGAGAATGGAGAAGATGCTGGCGTCGGTCAACTGACCGGACGCTGGATCTGAATGCACCGGACGCTGGCAGGCTGCGTCCGGTCGCACTGACGTGGAGTGTAGCAGTAGCTGGAGAGTGACCGGACGCTGGCTGCGTCCGATCGCGTTCGACCGGACGCGTCCGGTCATGCTCGGGAGCTTACTGGAAATGACCGGACGCTGAGGGTCCAGCGTCCGGTCAGTTGAAGCTAGAGCGTCTGGTCAGGTCAAGTGACCATTGGAACCGGGACACGTGGTCGTCTGTGGGCGACCGGACGCTGAGGTCCAGCATCCGGTCAACACGACCGGAGCGTCCGGTCGGCCCGACCGTTGCCCAGTGAAGGGGTAACGGCTAGTTTAGCCCTTGGGGCTATAAATAGAAGTGGCCCTCGGCCATGGCTGGTGTGGAGCACCTCAAGGGACTTAGTGTCCATGCTTGTGAGTGCTTAGGAGCCCTCCATCACACATATACTTGATAGTGATCATTCGATTGTGTGAGTGAGTGATTCTAGTGCGATTGCATTGTGAGGTTGCATCGAGTGGCACTAGGTGATCGAGTTGCAAGCCGGTGGTGCTTGTTACTCTTGGAGGTTGCCACCTCCTAGACGGCTTGGTGGTGATCTCCGTTGAAGCGCGCAAGAAGCTTGTGCGGCGCTCCGGAGAAGTGCTTGTGAGGGGCATTGTGCTCGCCCCGTAGGAGTCACGAAGAGCAACTTTAGTAAAGCGTGTCATTGAGCTACCCTCACTCAAGGGGTAGGTTCTTGCGGTGCCCGACGTGTGGGCTTAGCGGGTGATGCTAATTAGCCGCCGAACCACCAAGTGAGCGGTCGACACAACGGGGATTAGTGTGTTGGCAAACACGTGAACCTCGGGAGAAAAATCATCGTGTCAACCTTATTCTTCCCGTTGGTTTGCATCCCCATTACACAAGCTTGCAATTACTTCTATACATATTAAGCTTGTGTAGTTGCTCTTGTAATTAGATAGCTTGTGTAGCTTACTAATTACCTTCTTGCTTGTGTAGCATAGAAGTAGCTCCCTTGCGTGGCTAATTTGGTTTTAGTAACCTTGTTAGTCACATTGCTTAGTTTGTGTAGCTAAGTATTTGTGCTCTCTAATTAGGCATTGGTTGCCTTGTTATTGAGCATTGCTAGTGAGCTTTGTTAGCTTTGTGCTTTTGCTTACTAGCATGTGTAGGAGCTCCCTTGTCACTTAAAGTACTAGTGGCATAGGTTTGTGTAACCTTGCTCCTAGAATTGTTTAGGAGAGCTCTAGCTAGCCCAGCACCTTTATTGCTTAATTGTTATCTTTGCAAGGTGCTAGTGAACATATATAGTGGGGTGTAGTTTTGGCTAGACCGTTAGTTTAAATTCCGCATTTGTATCGGTTAGCCGACGCGATGATGATCAATCCACTACAAGTTCACTTGACAAGGTTGATGATGATGCCACAAGTGTTGCAAGTGATGATGCTACCCCATGCACACTTGATGGTGATGATGGTTCATGCTCAAACCATGATGATGCTACTACAAGCCCATCCACTACACCACATTGCTTCATGTCACAAGGTGACACTAAGGTATCAAATGATAATGTGGTTGATCATGTTGATTCATATGATGAGCTTGTTAGTAGACTTGCTAGCATGACCATGTCTTTAGAAAATGAGAAAGCTAAAACATTGAAATTAGAAAATGAAAACTCATTTCTAAAGAACTCTTGTGAAGAACATAAGAAATTAAATAATGCTTATAAATCTTCACTTGATGAGCTTAAATTGAATCATGAGACACTACTTGCATCTCATGATGAATTATTAGAAAAACAAGCTTCTCTCATTAAAATATTTACAAAGAAACTTAAAAATAATGAGAGCTCATCACATGGGTCAATTGATCAATCACATACTATTGCTAACCCTTGTGATGTAGGCAAGAAGCATGTATCCACCTCTTGTGATGATTTATTAGATATGCCATGCTCTTCACATATAGATGCTTGTTCTACTTCTATGTCTTGTGAGACTAACATTTTGAAGGAGAACAATGAGCTCAAAAATGAAGTGAAGAAATTGAGCAACAAGTTAGAGAGGTGCTACAACTCAAAAGTCACCTTTGAGCATATGTTGAAAACTCAAAGAAACTATGGTGACAAGTGTGGCCTTGGCTTCGAAGAGAAGATGACAAAGGGCAAAATGAAGAGAGAAAGAAAGATGAAGAAGCTACAACAAAGAAAGCTCTCTCATACCATGTGCTTCCGGTGTCATGAAGTGGGACACTTTGCAAATAGTTGCCCTAACATCGAGAAGCTCAAGAAGCTAAAAGAAGAAGAGAGGCTAAAGCATGTCAAGTGCTTCAAGTGCGGCACTTGGGGTCATCTTACCTCGATGTGCCCAACTAAGGAATTGGTGAAGCAACAAGTGAAGCCTCAACCAAAGCCACAAGTTGAGCAAGAGAAGACACCCCAAGAGCAAATCAAGATCAACCAACATGATGGTGATGATTTGATGATCAAGAAGAAGAAAACAAGAAGGGGTGGAAAGGCAAGGCATCCAATGCAAACTCAAGATGCCAAGATGATGAGCAAGAATGAAGATGAGAGGAAGGATTTTGCTCACATCAAGTGCTTCAAGTGTGGAAGTATGGGACACTTTGCCTCTAAGTGTCCTAACAAGCTTGAGAAGAAGGCTCAAGCAATCCATGAGAGGCAAGGTAATGAGAAGCACAACATGAGCAAGGAAGAAAAGGCTCAATCAAAGAGGAAGTGCTACTCATGCCGGGAAAGGGGACACATGGCACATTCATGTCCCCTAGGTAAAATTTATAAGCCTATTTCAATTGATGATCATGATATGCTTAGAAAGGATGGCAATGGTACCTCATTGGTTGCAATTGCAAAACATCCCGCTACTCATACTAAGGCGTTGCCTAAGTATGTTGCTCCTAACTTGAGAGGACCCAAACTTATTTGGGTACCATCAAAAAGTGGATGAATGTGTGTAGGTACCATTGGCATTGGAGGCTTGATTCAATTGTCTTCATAGTGATCATCATATGTTGAATCAAGATATGAAGTTTAGTGCACATCCAATCCCAATGCCATGACAAATTAAGTGAAGTCCAAATGTGCTACAACATACAAGTGTCAATTTCAAGTTGTTGGTAATTCATTGGATATATTTGATGACTTGCAAATAATTGAAGTCAAAGCTTGCTAGTTGGATGATCATGAGCTAACCAAGGTATATCTCTTGTTGATCATTTCATTTGGGTGCATATGAGTTGATTGAATTGGATAAATATGCAATGTTGCTTGCTATGAGATGTTTGAATGGATAATTGCTTAGTAATCAAGTTTGGATTGATTTGTGTTGGATAAATTCATGAGATGACATTTAGTAAGTGATTTGAATGGATATATGTCTTATGGAAGTATTCAAACAAGTTAGTATCAAGTTTGATTCATATTTGATGAAGTATAGCTCAATTGCTCGAAATCTGTCCTATATTCAAAATCTGAGCTAGCTGTGATCATAGCCATGTTTGAGTAATCAAATCTTATCGGATTGGCATGAAAATTTGTGTACATGCTCTAGACTTATGGTATGAGATGCTGTAGAAATTTCATGGAAATTGGATAAGAAATGCTTCGGTTTTGGAGTGGTTCTTGTCAGCTATAGTGCAGCAGTTTTCAGCATGTACCAGTGGTGGAAGAATTAAAATTTAGCAGTTCATATGAGATCAAGTGAAGCTAAAATTTCTATGGCTGCTATATAACTTAGTGAAGCTCATCTCCACCAAATTTTGTGGTATTTGGATTTATACTTTGAGAGATATGCTTACTTCTTTGGAGAGTACAGAATCTGTCAGAAAAGTGACAAATGTTGGATTGATCTAGAGTCACTTTGATTGAAAGGTCCTCAAGTTGGAAACATGTTTATAAGTGATTGAGGTACCTAAGTTTGGTTTTGAGATGATCTAGAAACATGTTAAACAAAGAGTACAAGGCCATTTGATTGAGGAGTGTACTTTGCACACTTTTGGTACTCAAATTAGAAGATCAAGATCAAACTCAAGATGAAGATGAAGTTTAAGTTCTAGTGACTATTGGAAATCTTTTGGTAGAAAGAAAAGAACTTAAACAAGAAGAAAGAAAAGGACTTAAAGAAGGAATCAAGGTTACTCATCAAGATTAAGTCTATCACTTGGATCAATCAATCAAATCATTTCAAGTGAGTATCAAGAATGGTTCTTGGAGAGAGGTCACTTCTCCCTAGTGTAGGGGCTTGCCGCCTATGTGTAGGTAAACCAAGTGTGGTACTTGGAAGGCTAACATGGAAGTGGTGATCCGAGGAACATTTGAGATGCTTAGTTGAAGCAAATCAAAAGGGTTGATCAAGAAAAGCAAGCAACACCCAAAAGAGAGCTAGTCATGATATTTCAAGTGGTATTCTCAAATTGATGCTCTTATGCAAGCAAAGATCAAAAGATAAAGCAAGTCAACCACAACAAGAAAGTGCACTTGATCATAAGTAGTATTCATTTCATATGGGTGAAGAATGGAATTCAAAACGGTATCTATTGGTCTTCACCAAGCTTTTAATTGGACTTCACATTGCTATTGGAGTAATGAATTGGAATCTATGTGACTATCCTCTACTCCAACATAGCAAAGGTATCATTGTAATGTGCATGATCATTTCATCCCTTACTAGTATGTGGTTAGTGCATATAGTATATGCTTCATAGGATCATGCATTACAAATGAAATGTTTGAAATTCATATCCTACCACTATTGCTTGAATGATTACTTGATCTAGTGGTTAGTACATAAATTTGTTCATGAGCTAGTGAACCCAAGTACTTGACTTAATTTGGATTGTCAATAAGTGACAAGTACAACATTGGCAAGATAACCCTTGCAAGAGGTGTGAAGAAGCTTGTCATTGGTTCAAACCGGACTTGAAAGCTTAGGCAAAACAATTTAGTTCAAGTCAATCATAGAAGCTCATGATAGTGATAAGAGTACAAGCACAAGACAACAATGCAAATGGATATCTAGTTAGTATGTTTCAACACACAAGTGATATCCTATAAGTGGTACTCATGAAAATAGCAAATGTTCAAGAAATGGTCTTTATTGATAAATCAAACAAGTGGTTCCATACTAGAAGATTCTTTCAAATGATATTCACTTCCTACAAGTGGTATCTATACATAGTAGATAATGGTTCCACAAGTGATCCTCAACTTTAAGTGATCATCAAATGAAGAATGCATCCCTCACCTACAAGAGCTTAAGTGAAATAAAATGGATGACCCATACATAGAATGATAAGATACAAGTAGTACAAGTTGCTAATTCTAAATGGTATCTACTTGTGGTGTCATTCCAATATTCAAGTAATGTCCATCAAAAATGCAAGTCTCAACCATCTACCCCAAAGAGCATACCTTTGCATCAATAAGAAACACACCTTTTATGGAAATTGATGACAAAGGGGGAGAGATTGTACAAAGATATGAAGCTTGATTGAATGGGAGTGAGGTTAGACATGGCATGGACAAAGAGGGAGCAACATTGGAGAAAAGAGAAGGATCAAAATTCTTGGACAAGAGAAGCACACAAGTAGGGGGAGCAAGCTCATGAACTTTGATTGATTGCATTTGATATGTGCATAATCATGTGCTTGCTTGCATTGCATAAGTTTTTAAATTCAATATGCATGCTTGTGTGGTGTATGCTAGTTGTAAAACTTAAATGATGATTTGATAACTAGCATGCATAGGATGATAGCTAGACACTTGGTATGCTTTTTAAGTAATGCTAGTCCCTTGCTTTTAATGTTGATCTCACAAGGTATCTAGTGTTTTATTATCAAGTGATATCTAGCTAACCATGGTGCTAAGGATGAACTTAAAGGTGCAACCCCGATTGGTACACGCTTCAAAGGTTTATTCTATACACCTTAGCATCATTTTGTAGTATTTACTCTCCCACAATTTCAATCCATGCATATGTGCAAACTTAAAGTCAAACACTCTAGCACATATGTAGGGGGAGCTAATACTACCATTTTGGGTTTATGGTACTTGTCCAAAATCATTTTGACATGGTAAAATTGCTTGGGCAAGCAACATGAATCCAAAAGAGCTTAATTTCTATATCTTTGTAGAGTTGTCATCAATTACCAAAAAGGGGGAGATTGAAAGGTCCTTGTTTGGTTTTGGTAATTGAGTGGCAACTTAGGTGGACTAATTGTGTTTATATGAGATACACAGGTGATTAGTCCACAGGTACATGTGTGTGAGCAACATATGCCATGAAGGTGAAAATGGCTTGGAGATGTTGCAAAGCTCACACATGTGATGATGAAGGAGCTTAAATGCACATGAGACATGACATTGAGTCATGTGATCAAGGTGGAGAAGATCAAGACAAGACTTGGCTTGATGGACCGGTTGCAAGCGTGAAGGGCAAGTCGAAGGCTTTGGAGTGATGGACCACGTGGCGGTGAAGCTTGAGCAAGACTTGGCACCGATGGACGATGGCAACGGTGAAGAGCAAGTAGAGTCAAGATCGATGAACCAATATGATCATGTGATGATATGAAGTGGATCATATCATTGTTGATCGTGTTGGTGCATGTGTTGCATCAACATTGGAGGAGATGGAATGGAATGCGCAAGGCAAAGGTATAACCTAGGGCATTTCATTTCACCGGTCATAGGTGTGTAGAGAAGTTTATGACCGGGTTTAGAATAGATGGTCGTACTATCAAGAGGGGCAAACTTGTTTGCATATCGGTCATCTAGTGCCACTCGAGTGATCTAACTTTGCATTGTCGCTAGGATCGAGTGGCGTGGCAAGTTGAGTGGCTAACATCCTTTGGGAAATGATTGTGAAAATGCTAACACACATACACATGGTGGTGTACACTTGGTGGTGTTGGCACATTTACAAAGGAGGTGGTGTTTGCAGGGGTGAGATGGGTTTTGGGTCCCTCTCTCCCTCCCGCCGAGCTTGCGAGGCGAGATTCGGCGCTTTCGGGAAAATGGAATGCCTATTTTCTATTGCGCCGGATGCAAATTCTTGTGGTTAGTACACTTGAGCAAGGGTGAAGAGAATGGAGAAGATGCTGGCGTCGGTCAACTGACCGGACGCTGGATCTGAATGCACTGGATGCTGGCAGGCTACGTCCGGTCGCACTGACGTGGAGTGTAGCAGTAGCTGGAGAGTGACCGGACGCTGGCTGCGTCCGATCGCGTTCGACCGGATGCGTCCGGTCATGCTCGGGAGCTTACTGGAAATGACCGGACGCTGAGGGTCCAGCGTCCGGTCAGTTGAAGCTAGAGCGTCCGGTCAGGTCAAGTGACCGTTGGAACCGGGACACGTGGTCGTCTGTGGGCGACTGGACGCTGAGGTCCAGCGTCCGGTCAACACGACCGGAGCGTCCGGTCGGCCCGACCGTTGCCCAGTGAAGGGGTAACGGCTAGTTTAGCCCTTGGGGCTATAAATAGAAGTGGCCCTCGGCCATGGCTGGTGTGGAGCACCTCAAGGGACTTAGTGTCCATGCTTGTGAGTGCTTAGGAGCCCTCCATCACACATATACTTGATAGTGATCATTCGATTGTGTGAGTGAGTGATTCTAGTGCGATTGCATTGTGAGGTTGCATCGAGTGGCACTAGGTGATCGAGTTGCAAGCCGGTGGTGCTTGTTACTCTTGGAGGTTGCCACCTCCTAGACGGCTTGGTGGTGGTCTCCGTTGAAGCGCGCAAGAAGCTTGTGCGGCGCTCCGGAGAAGTGCTTGTGAGGGGCATTGTGCTCGCCCCGCGGGAGTCGCGAAGAGCAACTTTAGTAAAGCGTGTCATTGAGCTACCCTCACTCAAGGGGTAGGTTCTTGCGGTGCCCGACGTGCGGGCTTAGCGGGTGATGCTAATTAGCCGCCGAACCACCAAGTGAGCGGTCGACACAACGGGGATTAGCGTGTTGGCAAACACGTGAACCTCGGGAGAAAAATCATCGTGTCAACCTTATTCTTCCCGTTGGTTTGCATCCCCATTACACAAGCTTGCAATTACTTCTATACATATTAAGCTTGTGTAGTTGCTCTTGTAATTAGATAGCTTGTGTAGCTTACTAATTACCTTCTTGCTTGTGTAACATAGAAGTAGCTCCCTTGCGTGGCTAATTTGGTTTTAGTAACCTTGTTAGTCACATTGCTTAGTTTGTGTAGCTAAGTATTTGCGCTCTCTAATTAGGCATTGGTTGCCTTGTTATTGAGCATTGCTAGTGAGCTTTGTTAGCTTTGTGCTTTTACTTACTAGCATGTGTAGGAGCTCCCTTGTCACTTAAAGTACTAGTGGCATAGGTTTGTGTAACCTTGCTCCTAGAATTGTTTAGGAGAGCTCTAGCTAGCCCGACACCTTTATTGCTTAATTGTTATCTTTGCAAGGTGCTAGTGAACATATATAGTGGTGTGTAGTTTTGGCTAGACCGTTAGTTTAAATTCCGCATTTGTATCGGTTAGCCGACGCGATTAAGTTTTAGAAAAGACTATTCACCCCTCCTCTAGTCGCCATCTCGACCCTTCAGCAGCGAGGAGGACAACTTGAGAAGCCCCAAGGCAGATCTCAAGCCAAACATTCTCCTGAGTTGCCTCAGAATAATGGTCCTTGGCCGCCCTCCACTCCTAGAGGAAACGCTGGGTGTCGTCGCCATTGTAAGAATCAGAAGAGTCCAACGACGAGTCCGACATAGAGGCAGCATCAAATGCAACATTGGAGGGCTCACTGGCCCTAGGAGGAAGTGGACAAAGGCTGTCATTTAGGACAAACCTATAAACAAGTTAGAGAGATCCATTGCCACGAGTAGAGGATGTCGATATCACGTCATACGACGGAGATGCTGGCTCACTGGTAGGTTCTCCTCTGGGACCTCTTTCACCGCATGCTTGCCCCGATTGTCCTCGCCAGCCATGGGGTTTGGTTAGATCTATTGAGAGTAGGAAGAAAACCTCTACAGGGTTTGTGAAGGTGGAGAAGCGCAAAGAACAGAGGCAATTGCAAGTATAGATGTGTTTGAGGCCGGAGCCCTCGGCTGGTATTTATAGCTATGGAGATGGGATGGTAGATATCTCGAGACGTGCGAAGAGTAACTGCAATTAATAGAAGGCAAAGATTCACCTCACTAATGTCGAAGAGAATGCAGCGTTGATAACTGAGGATAGAAGATTAAGGAGTTTTCTTAATGAAGGTCGTGTTTTCAGACTTAATTGGATTAAGGTCAGAGGTCTGGAATCGGCTATTTTCAAATCAGCTCTTTAGCCGAGACAAGAATTATAATAGATCAACAAGAAATATGGTTCTCATTAGTTTCACACGAGATATATGTATTACAAATAGTGACATCACAAATTCAAAGCATTCCACATTGCCTTCAAGGCTTTCAGCCAAATAGCATCAACCTCTACAATCTGTTGCTTGTCTCTTTCGGCTGAACTAGGAATGTTCTCAAGGCTGCTATGGATGGCTTTGCCTTCTTTAACCTTGGTCAGCATCTCTTGTTTCTTCTGTTTGATGGCGTTGGGGATCTGAACCAAGTTGGACTCATGGCAATTGATGGCAGCCTTCACACTTTCTAGTTCTCTCTCAAGTTCCGCACATCGAGCTCTCAACTGATTCAACTCTGGTTTGATTCTAGCAGAGGAATTCTTTAGATTATCAATCAGTTGCGCTAGATCCTTGGCTTCTTGCTTATTGGAATACTTCTTGACCATTAAAGCTTTACAATCAGACAGATTCCTCTGAGCTTTTCTCACCTGTAGGGCGTGATCTTCTATGATGGATAAAGGATTCAGAGCTTTGATGAGGTCTGGGGACAAATTATCCCTGATAGCTAAGAAGATTCTTCGCATTGAATCTGCATCTTGGACCAAATCAGCTATATCTTTCTCAAGCATTGGCAATATGTCTCTTAGCCGATTTCTAGTCGCTTCTGATAAAGTCTCTTAGAGAGAGGTGACTGATGAACTAATATTGCCTTCATCTATGTACTATTCAAAATTGAAGGAGTAGCTAAGAGCTTGAGAACTAAGTGCCTACATATGAGTAAAGGAAATCTTGTTCAAAGGATCAGATCAGTTGATGATGAGATAAATAGTGAAGTAAATACGGTACCTTTTCTAGGATAGCTTCTATCTGAGAAGATGGAATGACTGATGATGCATCAATGAAATCTGGTTGAATCGGCTCTGAACTTTCAACATTGGTATCTACAAATATAAAGGAAGATTTTTTAATTCATATTTGTTGCGGAAGGGTAAAATAGATATACGATCTTCTTACCATCAATTGTTTGCTGGACTGGAGATTCAACAGTCTGGATGACAATGCCAATAGGATCATTTTCAATGGGTAGACTGTCAGACTCCTACTCTTGCGTGAGTATTTCCTCAGGGAGTATCTGGCGTAATAAATAGTCAGAGAAGGGTGAAAATTGAATAAAAATTAAGAGTTTGGAAGAGATACCTTGGCAACATCAGGAAGTGAAGTGGGAGGATTCTCATCTTCTGCTGTCCTAGAAGCATTGGTTGTTTCAATTGAAATCGGCCCCTTTTGAGGATTGGCCGATAAAGACTTGGTTGGTGCTGATCTAAACACCTAGGACAACAGTTTAGCACCCAGAGCAGATTGAGATGCAATAGTTGATAACTGTGGGGAGAGAATCAGAATTAGAAATTGAATATCATTTTGAGAAGAGGATGAATTGTTTTACCTAAGCAGTTGATGGTCTCATTCTGTGAAGCCTTTTTCTAGTAATGGTTTTCTGGGTTGTCCCCTCGTCTGCCTTGCGTTTTGAAGATTGGTATGTTACAATTGTAGAAGCAGTCTGAGTTTTTATTATCTTCTTCAGTGAAGGTGCGGTTGATCCCAATCTCAAGATTAGACGTGGCGGATAATACTCTATGGCATGCCCTTTTCTGTCCATAATTGGGGGATTGAATTCAGCATCCTGCAAGAGAATTCTGTTAGATAAGTTGACAGAGGGATTTTAGTAGATGATCTTTATGAAAGAAAAGGAGTTAGCTAGTTATCTCACTGTCAGAAGCAAAATCTTCATCCAGAGCTATGCAGCTAGGATGAATTGGCCTATAGAAGAGGTGGGAGTGTCATTCTTACCACCAGAGATCATATAAATGGAAAGTGAAAGAGGCTCTAGTCCATTTATGCAGATAGAGGGAAGGAAGATATGATCCAAACTAAAAAACTCTAGAAGCTTCCATTGCCTCACTGATGCCTTCTCTCGGTTTTAGTATATCTTTGAAAAATAGCCCAGGAGGCAGTTGACCAAGACCAAACTGACAAGCTACGAAAGAAGGGTTGTAAAACTCATAAGTTGGAAGGTTGCCTAGAAGGAAGAAACCTATAGATATTTTGCCATGGCCATGATGAAATTTGGCTAGAAGAACATAAGGTTTGATGAAGGAATTGAAGATTACAGCTGTCGTTTCGTCTGAGCAGCCTGATTCAAATCAAAATTTTAATGGGAAGACCAGCTCATTGTTCTTATCCTCATTATAGGATAGCCAAGTCATAATATCTGCTTCAAACCCTCTATAAAACTTGATGAGATGGCCAACATCGACAACAACTGTTATGGCCGATGTAGCTTCACCATAGTTCATTGCACTGATGGGTTCTTCCTTCTTTGCCTCTGTATTCCTTATCAAACTTGGAGGAGGGAAAGCTCAAATTCTAGAGATTTGGCTTTATAATCTTATGCATATACGAATTTAACCACATTTGTATTAACCACCAAGGGCCGCTGATGTTGTGCATTGCTTTATTCTTCAGCAGCTGAGTGGCCACCTGATGCATCAAATGGTAAGTGGATCCTAACAGATACTTTCTAAGAGGAATCTCAATGCCTACTGCTAGATGTTCTACTGTGAGTTTATGATTATTAGTCGGACCACAAGATGACCCACAGAAGATGAATCTTTCTAACCACTTGTTTAGAAAAGCCACATGTTCTCTTTCGCTAGCAGTCGATTCATTCCCAATGTGGTTCTAGATGTAGCCTGCCCATCCTATGTAGTCTGATATTTTGGCCAGTTTCCTTGACCCAGCACCTAAGAGTTTATATGGCTACATTGGTCCTATTATTATAAGGCCAGTCAACATATAAATATCAGCCAAGGTAATAGTCATTGGGCCGTGACCAAAGACGAAAGCATTCAAGGTGTTGGACCAGAAGTAAGAAGCGGTAATTAGGAGTGAATCATTTCTCTCTATTCTAGATAGTAAAAGGGTCAGGCATTGGGTTAAATCGTAAACTTCCCAGTCTTCACCCTTTTTGTCTGACACTCTACGGAACCAGTCTCTCCATCCCTTAGTCATTTTGGGCCAATTCCTAATGGAATTTTTGGTGTTCCAAGAAGATAGATCTACCAAGGACTGCCTAAAAAGAATTTGATTGGTTTCTTGGTTGATAAAATCCAAAGGATTAGCATCTCCCATGGGTCTAAGGTAATAAGCATTTGGAACAACAGATGAAGGGATTAGAATTTCATTTTCCATCCCCTGGAAAGCCAGATGAGATAAACTTAAGGAAGAGAAAAATACAGAGCAACGACTGATAGTTGAAGGGCGAAAATTTGGAGACGTACCTTAGGGATGTAATCACTGGTCGCCATTTTAGTTGGAATAGATCTGAATCCAAAAAAAGGTTGTAGAGGAATGACTTAACGAACAGCTCGAACAGAGAGAAAACTGCTAGGGTTGGAGCTCTAATGGTGGCAGCTTTGGTTGTTGAGGCTCGCTCAAGGAAGAAGGGGAAAGCGAATGGGCCGAGTGAATCAGAAATGATACTGTTGGGGTATTATATAAAATTCGGACCGAGAATATCAGAAGTCACACGTATATTTCGGAATAAACAGTTATGACATGATGAACAGGTAAATAGAAATTTAAAAAAAAATCATTTTTATCCCAAAATTGGTGGGCATGTGTTTAAACCAAAATTTAGGAAGAAGAACATGGGAACTCAAAGCTTCCAAAATTGTGTCATCAAGGAATTGATTGTATAAGGATCGATATTAGCTGATTCAGATGTGGTACTGAGATTGGCTCTCTTTGGATGACATTAGCAGATAACGTCAATGAGCTACGATTGGCGTCGGGGAAAATATGTCAAACTCTACAAAAAAGAAAAGATTAGGGTCCAAGTTATCTTAAGTTAGGAATATTTTCTTTTATTCCAAAGATTATAATGAGTCATATTTGAGTAGGATTCATGCTTAGGTTCCGGGTATAAATATTGCACCCCGGTTATTGTAAAAACATTCATTCAATCAATACCAATTACTTTTTTGGCTTCACGCCAACCCTTAGGAGTAGGAGTACTGTAGATTTTGGCGAGTTCTTCAACAAGCAGGGCTGCATCGATCCGATCGACCTCTGGTTTATCTGTAAGTACCGTCATGACTTATACTTTTGTTTGTAAGGCTACATCGGTCCGGCCAAACTCTTATGAGCCCTAGTATAAGTTAGTTATCGATCCTTATCTAGTTTAAGTACGACTGCATCGGTTAAGTTCGACCTTCACTGCTCGAATTAGATTAAGGTCAAGTTATCGACTCTACCTAAGGGTGACATCCTTCGGGTATATTCATTAAGTTACCGATCTTGCTGATATTCTTGTTGTCATTAGTTTTAGTAATATCAACTTGCCCGATCGAGATCGATCTAGATCGGCCTCACATCCTTTTAGTCCATCGTTTATTTTGTCACATTACGATGGTTCTTACTTTAAACGACGGAATATATTTTATCGGCCGTTCTACTTCGATCTTGATCGTGCATAGTACGCGGCTAAGACATGTCTGGTCTTGAGAAGGTTTACTAGCTAGTTCAATCTGGTCTATAGCTCGCTATTATGGTTGTAATGATCCGATTGATCCCCACTGTTAGCACTTTAAATTGGAGTATGCTAGTTGGAAGATTTGCTTTCGACCAGGCGTAACCTTGGTTGTTTCCTATGCCTACATTGGCTAAATAGCCGATTGCCAGTACTTTAACGCGTATAGTGTGTCTTTATGATTCTGTTAAATATGAATAGATCTATTTATTTTAAAGGTTTGATCTGTTATCTTTATCATGGCTGCCATCGATCCGGTCGAACCCCACTGTTAAGGATAACATGTTAGATTTGATGAGTTTATAAATCATCCATGTTAAACAGTTGATTGTTCACATGTTGTAATCCCTTTTCTACCTAAATCGGCTATTTTAGCCGATTCGCCTGTGCTATCACAGATATGGCACGTTTTTATGAACTTGTTGAAGTACGGTCGGTTCTATAGATTTTCTGGTTCTAGACTATTATCATCATTATAGCTGCATCGATCCAATGGAACCTCCCTGTTGACGGTAATAGATTAGGTCTAGACGGTTCGTAGATCTATCTATATCAAATAGTCGATTGTTTGTGTGGTATATCCCTTTTCACCGGATTCATTGGCTCTACACCATATATTGATCAAATCTAATTTAGCCAGTGATATATCTTTGACGCATACATGTTAATAGCTTAAGGGAAAGGATTATTAAAACTAGGTGCATTGTATTTGTTACTATAAAATCAATCATGACCCACGAGCGTTACCGTCCTTAGCAGTCGATTTCTTCTCGTATCATCTATTTAGTCGATTTTCCCGTCTGGCTGCTCCCAAAGCGGCACACTTGGAACTGTCTGCCAGCATGTTTCACCCTAAATTACTGATAAACTTTCTTTCTTTATCAATTGCAGGTCAAATTGACTGACATACCCTTGGGAATTCGCAGGATCGACTGGTCCTATGTTGAAGCCAGATAGATCTCCAGATCGTTCTGGCTTGCTGCGTGTCCACCCGATGCGGCTACCACGTTTTCGCGCCGACACTCGTGGGCCTCGAAATAGTGACATAGCGCGAGCCAGGAGGTAAGGTGAACTAGGAAATCACCATGCTACAAGAAACTCATTACTCATTGGTGGTGAGGTCAGGATGCAGGAGAGGTCAGATGACAAGTGTACCCGCAGTTCATGACCTCAATAGTATTCACGAGGATGTCACATGCTACGGATGGGATGGAGGTGAAAGCCCGAAAAGAGTTGCGAGATGTAGACAATAGATGGGTCTATGTGCAAGTATGGATACTTATGCCAGTATGATGGGATATTATGTCTAAACGGCTCTCCAAGCCTTGATAGTTCCATTTAAACATTATTTGATAAGAAAAACGATGTCAGGTTTATCATTTAGGGGGGGTTAGGGGGTTTGGTTCTTTAGTCGCTCCTAAAATTCATGTCACATCGAATGTTTAGATACTAATAAAGAGCATTAAATATAGATTAATTACAAAACCAATTATATAGATGGAGGCTAATTTTCGAGACGAATTTTTTAAGTTTAATTAATCTACCATTAGCATATGTTTACTGCAGCACCACGTTATCAAATCATGAACTGATTAGGCTTAAAAGATTCGTCTCGCAAATTAGTCACAAGTTATGCAATTAGTTTCGTAATTAGTCTATATTTAATACTCCATGCATATGTCTAAATATTCGAAATGACGGAAATTTTAGGAGTTCCTGCAGGAATTAAACATCCCCTTATGTAGTCAACTCTTCATGGTTGAAGGGGTATATATATTGTTTGATGACTCACCGCCATATTTGCACCCACGCAATATGTCACGTCCGCGGAAACACTTTTAAAATTGCCTCCAGAGGTTATTTAGATGGTTTTCAATCAATTATTTAAGATATTTAATACTTACTTCCTCCGTCTCAATATAGAAGTCGTTATGTAATGCGTGCAGGTTAAACTTTCTCAACTTTAACTAAATTTGTAGAAAATACGTGCAACGTTTATATCTTCAAATAAGTTTATTATTAAAGTATATTTAACGATCTACGTAATGATACTAATTATGTATTATAAATATTAATAATTTATATATATATTTGGTAAAGTTAAAATTGTTTAACTTCTCAGAAAACGAGAATAACATCTACTTTGGGATGGAGGGAGTAGTTTATATGGGAGAGGTGAAGTAGACTCTTTTGTGTACTTATATATTATGGCTGCTAGTATACTGCTATGGAAATGCAGTGTTTAAATATATGGCACTTTATTGTCTCCTCTATGTCTTTCCTGCCAAGATTTGGAAATAGATGCCGAGCATTCAAGCGAGAGACGAGTAATAATCTATCTATGGCATAAAAAGGAAACAGATCTGCCGTATAGAATGAAAAAGGGGTAAAATGGAAACGGGTGCAGGTAGGAGGAGTAACGTTTGAGGAAGGCATGAATTGCGCAAATGGCAGGCAATGAACACCTTCCCCAATAAGCTTCCCTTGGCCCCTGTATAAAACCACCCCCTCCATCCCCCATCCATCTTCGCCCATCAACATCAATCAACAGCAAGAAATGAATCCTTCCCTTCCTCCAGCTGCTTCATCCCCCGTGGGGCCATGGCGCTTCTCCGTCGCCCATGCCCACATGCATCGTCTTGAGATGCCACATCATGCTATCTCGTGGTCTGTTGCTGCGATGATGAGTTGAGTAGCTAAGCTATATCTCGCTACCCTTTGGTCTTTGGAGATCTTTTATTAGCGCTATGACAGTGTTTGTGCTGCAGGTGTTGGTGTTCTAGGCCGCAGTTGGATTCGCTAGATGATCTGGATTTAAGGCAGAGCTCCTTTCAAACCAATCGAGGGTCGATTTGAAGGGTGGTACAGCTGCTCGTTCATGGTTCCCACTATCCTATCTCATCAGCGACACTGACACAGATTGCGAAGGAGCGAGAGAGATGCTTGAGATGGGCTTGTGGTTTGCATGACCGAGGAGCTGCATCGTCCCCTTTGTCGACCGCTCATTGGATTGAAGGGAGCTCTGCGTCTTGCTCCCAAGACATTCTTCCCAGATTTGTTGTTAATTTTTGTACCTTGTTATATTATATACCTTGATGTTCTGTATAATTTCTCAATATCTTAATCAGCCTGTATTTCCTGCAAATATAGCAGATCGTATATGCTAGCAAACAGCAGTGTTTGTTCATTGTTTCATTGTAAGGGCCTCATCGGGGGTTCCCAATTTCTGTTTGCAAATGCTAAAACTGTTTTCTGATCAATTTGCCTTGTTCTTGGTGCTGCTGCTCTGAACAGATGTACTATACTGAAGTCTACCAGGAGGTGAAAGTTTGCTGCTGTGGGGACGCTTGCAAAGTTCCGGCGCCGGAGTAGATCCCAATGTATTTGTAGGATGTTTTTTTGTGTGTACGCGGATCGATCGCGCTATTCTGCTGTCTCCAGTGGGCGTGTTTAGTTTCCATTTTTCATTTTTTTAAGCCTCCTACAGGAAAAGAGTATGTTTGGACACATGGAGTACTAAAGGTAGACGAAAAAAAACTAATTGCACAGCTCTCGACAAAATCGCAAGACGAATGTTTTAAGCCTAATTAGTCTATGGAAAGCCTTAAGTGCTACAGTAACCTCGTGTACTAATGACCGATTAATTAGTATCATTAGATTCGTCTCGTAGTTTTCTGATGGATTCTGTAATTTATTTTTTTATTAGTATCCAAAAACTCCTCCTGATATTCTTCTAACATATCCGAAGTGACACTTAAAAATTTTCACCTTTCCAACTAAACATACCCTAATATCCAGTCTGCAGTGCGGGCCTTCCACGTCGTGATTTGGACCAACTGAGCAGTCTGTATTTTATTTGTAGTACAGTCGTTCATATCAGTTCCCGGTGCATACTCCCTCCGTCCCGGTTTATTTGCACATCTGGAGTTCAAAACTTTTCTCAAATTAATCGATCACTTTTCTCAAATTAATCGATCACGTTTGGAGTAATAGAGCGTAGCAGTGGCATGAACCATGGTAGCAGTGCAGCACTAACAGTCATCGGTACATGACAGCCACATAGCGCCGACCAAAAACATCAATAAAAAATACTCTGGAGCCTTCTCAACCACTCATTCCATCATCAACTGTATTTAAAAAAGTAGACGATGATTCCCGTCGATTCGGAGAATAACTTCTGTCTTCGCACAGTCACTTTCGTACAGGGGCAAAAGCGTCATTTTAGCAGCTGTCTTGGTTTTCACGTTCAACTCTAGATGTGCAAATAATACGGGACGGAGGGAGTAGATTTTTAGACATTGTGGCGACTGGACGTCCGATGTAATAGGATCTATCGAACAATAATAAAATTTGGGCGTACTTCCACCGAACAGCCTAGCAGAATGGTCTATCAGGCACGACCCTGGCTTTGGTCGCTAGCCTGCACATGCCTGTCGTTGCGCCGTATCGCTGCACGTCCGCATCTGCCGTCATCCACCTCTATAGCTGTGTCGTATGGCTGTTGCATGCGTGCGTCCGTCGTCGGCCACCTCCCCCACCCTGCACGCGTACCCCGCTCCGTTCGCCTCGCCTCGCCCTACGCATGCCGCTCCTTCCTCTGCCCCCTCCTCTCCGCGTAGCCGAGATCAGGAGCCGGATGAGGACGAGCACACTCCGTCCGCAGGACCCCAGGCGCGCCGCACACCCCATCTGCCGACCCTCGGCTTGCCGCGCACCTTTCCTGGTGCCCAGGCCGTGGCCCCATGACTCTCTGAACATTACTCTGAAACACAAAACACTTGCAACATGAAACACTTGAATGCAACATACATCTGAAGCAGATGAAATATTTAGGACATACATTTGTAACATATGTGTGAAACATATGCAACATCCAGATCCATAAAACACTTGCAACATGTAAATGAAAACACTTACTACAACATAAAGAATGAAACATTTGAAACATACTCTTGCAACATATGTGTGAACCATATACAACATCGAGATCAAAACGCTTGCAACATACGTCTGAAATAGATGAAACACTTTGAACAAACGCTTGCAACATGCCTTTGAAACACTTACAACATATGAAACATTTGCAACATTCCTCTGAAACACTGAAACATACGTTTGCAACATGCGTTTTCAGCGCAACATCTCCTTGCCGCATGGGAATGGAGGTTCGTTGGCGTGTGGAGTTCACCGGTGTAGAGCTCGCTGATCCGTTGGAGAAAGCTATGGTGGGTCTGGAGCAAGCTGAGCCGGCTCCAATGGACAAGGCAACCAACACACTGGAGAAGGCTGTGCGCGGGGCGGAGGCACGGTGGAGAGCGACGAAGGCAGGCGGCCGCACTCGACGTGGTGGAGAGGAAGGATGGCGGCCGGTCGGGCCCGGTGGAGCACGCCGCGGCGGCGCAATCACGATACAGCACGCCGCGTTGGCACGGTCGTAGTGCGAGGGGCGTGGCGTAATGGGTGCGGGGCTGCGAGGAATCCAGATGAAAGGGAAAAGAGCGGAGTATTATTTTTTCTAGCAATATGGTGCTGAGTCTGTTGGGCCGTTCGGCCGACGTCGTGGCCCACCAACTGCAGCGTCCCACAGGATTCCTATTTGATCAGACGTCCTAACCCCAGCATTTTGTCTTTTCGATTTTATTTGCTATCAAAGTTCCTACTCCAAAGCTTGCGTAGTAGAAGAAAAGTCTGGCACTATATTACTATACTATCACAGTTTTTTTTTAGAAACTACTATTACAGCTTATCGGTCATAATAGTACTATCGTAGATGGACGCGTGACTCATTTACGGACGAAAGAATTCGGAGTGGCAAGCTGGGCAGAAAATCGTCAGGACGTCGGGTCGCCCGAGCCACTATCATGGTGCCGCTCTCTGTTAGCCTGTTATAGGGGCGACTAGGCCAGTGGCCAGCGGGTTCCTTTTTTTTTGACGGATGTATTATTTGTCTCTGTGCAAATCATAAACCGGCACGCAATAATTTCTTTCGTGAGGATCTCCTCGCCTGTACGCTTATTAAGACAGGGAACGTGCTTACATTTCCATCCGTAGCTTGTTACGCTAGCAGCAACCTCAGTCCTGCATGGTATGGCCAGGCGTAGGCAATCATGCAGTAACGGGCCTTCATGTACGACCAGTTTGATGATTGTAGGCCCAGATCTTGAGAGCCGAACGGCCTTTGAATTTATGAGGCTGAGATCCGGCCTGTGGCTCCGCCTGTCGTTTCGTCGGCCCACGGCCCACGTATTACTGGAGGTGGTGGACGCGGTTTTGGGCCCTCTACAAATCTTTTTGCATTTTAGCGAGCACACGAAGGGGTATGGTTAACGCTTCAGATTTCTTTTTGAAACGTTGCTGTAGAAAAACTGGAGCTTTTCTTTCGCTGCCTGTCCACTGTCATGACACAGGAAAGTTTTGGTCCAATCATGTCTGTCCTGCAGTAGTGCAATTACATGCTATGAGGAGTTTTAGGATTTGTTTCAGATAGCTGAAGAAGTGCCGCCTGAATCTGAACAAGTCTCTGAATCTGCGGACCAACCGCTCATGGCTATTTGTGTGGCTACCGTCGTTGGGAAGCATGCTCCAAAACATTGCAGCTCCAAGGTACCATTCAAGGCAAACTCTATGCTGATTTTGGTGGATTTTATTAGTTCTCACACCTTTCTCAGTGCTACATTGGCACAAACGTGTACTGGGAATTCACCTTTGCCTTTTCCGGTGTCTGTTCAAGTGGGCTGATGGTGCTCGTTTATCATGTACTTCTTAGTTTGTCTAGGCTGTGGCAAGTGCAGGGCTATTCCTTCTGTTCTAATATGAGAATTCTTCCTCTAAATAGCTATGACTTAATTTTGGGAATGGACTGGCTGAAGTCCTATAGTCCAATGCAGGTTCATTGGACTGAAAGATGGATGTTGCTGCCTTATCAAGGAACTCAGATATTGTTGCAGGACTTCTCTTCCTTGCTTCCAAATGACTCAGTGGTGTCTGTATGTGCTGTTATGGGTTTTGACCAACCTGCTACTCTATTGAACCTTCCACCAGCCTTCCAACAGTTATTGGACGAGTTCTCCACTGTGTTTGAGAAGCCGGATAAGCTTCCGCCTTCTCATGATTGTGATCACGTGATTCCTTTGGTTCCTGGTGTGATTCCTGTCAGTGTGCACCCCTATTGCTATCCTCCAGTGATCAAGGACCAAATTGGATGCCAGATTCATGAGAGTCTAGAATTATTCAGTCGAGTTCTTACCCCTTCTCTGTATTTGTTCTGCTGCTGAAGAGAAAGGACTCTACCTGACACTTTTGTGTTGATTTTCGACACTTCAAAGCTATTACAGTCAAGATCAGATACCTGGTGCCCATTATTGAGGATTTTTTTGGATGAGTTTAGCCCACGCTCAATGGTTCTCTAGTTTGGATCTTACGGCGGGCTACCATCAAATTTTATTATAGCCAAGGGATGAATTTAAGACAGTGTTCAAAACGGTCATTATGAATCAAGATCAGATGGTTGGTTTAACTGGGGCGCTAACCACCTTTAAAAAGGCAATGAATACAACTCTAGCACTGTTATTGGGGAAATGTGCACGGGCGTTTTTAATGACACTTTTATATACATCATGATATTTGAGAAGCATTGTATTCCAAATTAGGTCCCGTTTGGGTAGAGCTTTTCTCCGGCTCTTATAGAGGGGCTTTATCAAACAGCTTACTAGGATGAGCCATTCAAAACTATTTTTTCAGTGAAGAATGAGGAGTTTTTGGAAGAATCCCTACCGAATAGGACCTTAATTTGTGGTTGAATACCATATTTGTCTTACAAAAAACCATGTGGTCCACCCGAATTCGGTTGACTCTAGGGATTCACACCCAATCAAACATGTTCGCTTGTTGTTTTAGCTAGAGCTTATGAGCCATAATACAGTGTTTTTCTCTCACAATAAACCAGCACCAGCCAGACTTATCAGTCTAGAAACCAACCAGCGAAGAGGCTGAAAAAATTTAAATTGCAGTACTAGCGAAGAGCCGAATAAAACACTAGAAATCTACCACTCAAGGTTACGAAGAGATGAAATGGACAATTTACCGAGGACCGACCAAATTGGATACCAAATATGACTGGGAATTGGATGGAATTTGGAGGAATGAATGAAGGAAGAACACATAGGAAGGAAACACAGAGGAACGTGGATTAGATTTAGAATTAAGACGGTGTTCAAAATTAGCGAAGACGCAACGCGAGCGCCAAAATTAGCAAAGTCCCGGCGCCGCCCCGTAACGGAACCCGCGCGGCCGGCCCAGCAGCTCCGCCTCCTCCGCTCGTCCGCTCATCCGCCGTCTTCCGCTCCTCCACTGCATGGCCCGTCCACCCTCCGCCCCAGCACCTCGGCTCCTCCACCCTCCGCCCCCACGCCTCGGCTGCTCCGCTCGTCCAGCCTTCGGCCCCACGCGCACCACGGCCGCGCCGTATCTCCCGTCATCTGGCCATCCACAACGGTGATGTGGAGCACGTGGTGCGTCGTGAAGGCAGTTCCATCTCTGGCGTCACGACGGTGAGGGAATACCACAACGTGGTGGACGCCACCGCCGTGGTGCTCCCGTTGCGGCCCCGGGGTCTGGACGCCTAAGCTTCTTCTTTTGCTGGTACGGACGACCTAGCTTCAATCTGTTGATTGGTTTATATGTTTTGCCCGCAAGATGTAATACAATACTCAACTCAACACATTCTGGATGTTTGGTTGCTTTGTATGAATAGCAGCTGACTTCTTTTTCAAAATTTAGGATCTGAATGTCGGATAGTATAGCACTACAGCAGCAAATGGAGAAACCTTGTGGAATGATATTAGGATTTGATTAACAGTTGTGAAAGGATCTAGGAAATAATTACTTTGAAAATTCAAGACGATGCATACCTGGGCACTGTCATTGCAAGCAAGAATTGTGTAGTGTTGCTGCCAATCTCACCATTCGTTAAAAAAAACTGTGTACCTTTTTCATTAATAATATAAGTGATCCCTTAATTCAAAGTGTTTCTCCTAGGAATTGTCAATGCAAAATGAGTTCAAGGGTCAATATCACCTGTAGTCCCAATTCTGAAGTCCAGGGCAATATTTGTTCAATTAGGAAAAAAGAGATGACTTATGACTTATAATACCATTTGCTCATTACACATTCCCAATTCTGAAGCCCAGGGCCTGTTTGGAATGCGGGATTTTTTTCCCTATTCCTGCGTTTTTCCTGTGAAATTGAACTGATTCCTGTGAAATTCCTGCGTTCCAAACAGGCCCAGCTTTCTCGTGCTTTATAGAGCTGCCTCCAAGGCCACTTCTAGAATTGGGCAAGGTGCTTCGTGACTGGCTGGTATGGTGCAATTATTTGTTCTGAACTGCGCGTATCTGCTTCATGTTAGTCTTAATATTCTGGCTTCTGAAAAACTGCATGTGAATATAATGTTTGTGGTTTTGTTTCCGAAGGGAGCTCTATAGCAGTGGACTTGTAGCAAAATTTTGAAGTTAATCCATATCCTTGTAATCTGGTAGAAGTGATTAGTCAGAGTAGTGTTTTGTCAATCTATTTGAACCCAAAACTGAATATTAAGGCATGTAGCTGATAGGTTATGAACAAAAGAGAATTACTGATAAAATTTTCTGTACAACTTGTGGTCATTTGTTAGTGGTGCTGACTTGAGAACTATTACAAGTATTTGTTCCTTCTCATCTGTTATCTCTTGTTGGAAACAAATAATATCACACACTGCTGTCTCGCAAGCACACACTCTTCTGACCGATTAGGGTTCTGCTGTATCACTGAAACAGCGAGTAGAAGTAGATAGGCCACAGGCGCAAGAGATGGTTGGCTGGTTTAGCATTATTTGGTACCAGTGAAGCTGATGCATCTTAATTGATTCTGACCACATGTTTAGTAGCAGCAGCACTATCAAATGCTTCTTGCCATTCATAGTATGTAAGATTATGATTTTGTCTTGCATATTTTTTTCAGGGGACTACGGAGGATCTGAGACGTGCAGAAGCACCAACATTGATTGGATTTGAGGAACAGGATACTGTCAAACAGTAGAAGTAAGCAAGTAGCCCTGATAGAGGAACTTTTTAGCCAAATTATTTAGAATGGATCAATCGCAATTTGCAAATATGCACCAGTGATCAAATGGACCAAGCCACTTTGCAGTGAGCATTAGATGGGTCCGTGTGGCTGGTCAGGGGTGGATGCTTGTTTCATTCGCGCGCAATCCGTCACGTTCTCGAATGTTTGATTGGTAATGTTGCTTTGGCCGCATTGTCGTGTTGGTCAAGTGGCTCGTGGAATTTGCACTTGGTGGTGAGTGGTAGTGATTGATTTGAGGAGCGTTTGACATGTTGCTAATGCAGTAGATGGCATCGATTTGGTTCGTGTGCTCGTTGGGGCATGCTTGAAAATTGTGATTGATCCATGGGCTGTGATTTGACTAAAAACTTTCCTCTTTATAAGGGTTTGGTGCGAGCAGTGGAGTGGCCCATATGTTGTGCGGAGGAGCACTGGTGAAGTCTAAGAACCCTTATGTCGATGGGCGTGGTCTCGAGGGAGCTGTTGCCAGCATGCGAGAAGCTCTGCTTCATTTGCCCATCCCTGCGGACGAGGTCCCGCCACCCGGTCAAGCGCTACAAGAAGTTGCTTGCAGAAATCTTCCCTCGGACACAGGTCACATCTTTTACAAATTCTCAAAAGTTCTGGTCATATATAGTTATATACTATTTCTATAGCCTACCAATCATTACTATGTATCAGGGACAATATAATGTTGCATTGTTTGAGATTCTCCATTACAGTTATTGTTTCTATTTAGCTCATTCTGTAACACATTCCACCTCCACAAAAGTATTTGTTGTAGACATGGAGGCGATTATTGTAAACTTTCTGTTGTCATTATATTTTCAAGAATGGACACATAACTATAAGAACCTTTGTTTTGTCAAGTCTCTACAATGTGAGTGCTAGCTGCAAAAGTCCTTGTTCTTCTTTTCAGGATGAAGGACCAAATGATCGCAAGATAGGGAAACTGTGCGAATATATTTCAAGGAATCCTATGCGTGTTCCAAAGGTTTATTTCTTTTTATGCCTTGCCTGTATAGTTTTAAGTGTAACATGAGTTCAATTACGAAAACTGTCGTGAAAATTATGTATGTTCCTTTACAGATTACAGTTTACTTAGAGTGTATGTTCCTTTACAGATTACAGTTTACTTAGAGCAAAAATGCTACAAGGAACTTAGGGCTGAGCGCTATGGTTCAGTGAAAGTTGTTATGGCAATCTATCGAAAGGTGATATGTTCTTGTCAGGAGCAATTGTAAGTTTTTTCTACTTATAAACATAGCTGCATTTTCTCCTTTGCATATGCCATGCATTTCTAGTTTCAAAGCATTGTAATTTGCTATCTCCAACAACAATTTCTTCAATGATCATTTTTTTTTGTCAATTTTAGATGGACCTTGCTCTCTGACAACATTTGAATTTGTACTTGGAGCAAAAATTTTAGTTCTTTTTCTTATAGGAAACATGCTCTTACTCATTTTGCATTGGAACTTTAATAAGAAAGTGTTGCATCGATAAATGGGTGAAGCCATTGCTTTGCAGGCCACTTTTTGCCAACAGCTTGCTAACAATTGTAGAGACATTATTGGAGCAAAATAGACAGGATGACTTGCGGAAATTAGCATGTCAAACACTTTTTGACTTTATAAATAATCAGGTATTTAAACATTCTTGTAGCATCAAAATGGATGCATCATGTATTATTAGTCTCTTTTTAGACTGTTTTGACTTGTGGATTATTAACTTCTCATTGTAGGTTGACAGTACTTACATGTTCAATTTAGAAAACCAGATTCCTAAACTATGTCATCTGGCCCAAGAGATGGGTGAAAAGGAGAAGATATGCATTCTTCATGCAGCTGGGCTACAAGCTCTTTCATCTATGGTATTTGTTTCTCTTGCTATGCCATGTGGCCTTCTTGGTGTGCAGCTGTTTGGTTCAAGATTAGCTTGTCCTGCATTGTGTATTCATTGATGGGAATAATTCATAGTATGATGTGATATTTTTAAAATGTTCTTTCTTTCTCATGCACCATACTATTCAAGATAATCAATCCCTTCTATCAAACAATGATCGTGGACCGTCCCATCCGGGAAAGAGAATGTAGGCTCTATGTTCCCTCTTAGGACCTGTTTGAAAGATGAGGATTCTTTTTATCAAACTTGAACTAAATCCTTTGGATCTCATTCCCCCTTCCTCTTATAAAAAGGTCATTAATGTCCCAACAAAATTAAACAAAAATATCATTTCATTTTCCACTCTGCTACATTTGCATTTCTTTCGTTTCCCCAGAATTTTAATGCCTAATGTTGATTTGTGTGCTTGCAGATTTGGTTTATGGGTGAGCACTCCCATATGTCCGCAGAGCTTGATAATGTAAGTGTGTTATTTTGCCTTCCCCCTTAAGCTGCTTAGTTGATTTTGGTAAGAAGTAAAGTAAACAGTTGTTAGCCCAACCAAAGCCTTTATGTTTGGTGATTCTGAATAATTCAGTAACCCATAGTACTTTCCAATATTTCATGTTGTAATAGATCTAGAGTTCTAGATAGGATACCTTAGGGGGTGGCCTAGCTTGGACATGTCCTGGGTGGTTCATAGCCCTGTAAATTTTGTCCAAATCACGCAAGATAAAGCTTTTGGTCATTCCCTTTAGCTATTAACTTGTAATATACAATTCCTTCCAGCATCATATAGCAGGAAGCCTGGAAGTGTAGAATGACGTGTCATTATAATTTCCACCGCTCCTCTATTCTCAGCTACTACTGTTCAATGATTTCACAGGTTGTTTCTGCAGTTCTGGAAAATTTTGAGAGCCCATATGCAAATGCTGATAATGATGCCGCTGTTGAGGATAGACGAATTCAGTGGGTGGATGAAGTGCTCAAAGCTGAAGGTCATGAACCTCCTGCTGTTACCATTTTGACAAGGGTTCCTTCATGGAAAGTTATTAGAGCTGTTCACGGTGAATTAAGTTTGACAATGTAAATAAAGTTCAGGCATGTGGAATACTTGAAAGTTTTATACTGTATGAAATTTATCTAATATATTATCTCTTTTATAAATCATTTTCCCACAGAGAAGAATCAACAAGTCCAAATTTTTGGTCAGGGATTTGTCTACATAACCTTGCTAGAATATCCAGGGGAGGAACAACAGTGCGACGAGTTCTGGAAGCTATATTTCGTTATTTTGATAATAACAATCTATGGTCACCTTCTAAAGGATTTGCGCTGTGTGTCCTGCTGGATATGCAGATTGTGATGGAGAAATCTGGTATTCATTGTTTCCTCAATCTATTTGATTAGTATACATTTTGCACTTATCTGTGATATTTTTATAATCTATATGGGCATTCTTGTCTTCAACCATTGCTGATTCTGACAGATATTTATATCATTGTATGCCAGGACAGAATGCTCATATATTGTTGTCTATGTTAGTCAAGCATCTTGAACACAAGAATGTATTGAAACAACCAGATATGAATCTAGATATCATCGAAGTTACTTCACGCCTTGCTGAACACTCCAAAGCTCAGTCTTCTACAGCACTGATGGCTTCAATAAGTGATATGGTCAGGCATATGGCTAAAAGCATGCAATCCTTGGCCAGTGATGCAGATCCTGGAGACAGCCTGGTCAAATGGAATAGCAGATATGGGAAAGCTGTAGATGAATGTCTTGTTCAGTTGTCTAGAAAGGTCAATTTTTCTAAATATATTTTAGAGGTGTATAGCTTTATTTTTTCCATTTATAGCTCTACAGCTGCAGTCTATGGATAATTTGTTTTTTTTTTGTCCTCTTCAGGTCGGTGATGCTGGACCTATCCTTGATACATTAGCTGTAGTACTGGAAAATATTTCAAGTTCTATGATTGTTGCACGGTCTACTATCTCTGCAGCATATCGCACTGCTCAAATAGTTGCATCATTGCCAAACTTGTCACATCAGAGCAAAGTAAGTTGATTAACAATATTTTTCTGCATCCTCTACTAACTATACCAGCTCTTTACGTGATATACTACACACTGTAGGCATTTCCTGAAGCGTTGTTTCATCAACTGCTTTTAGCAATGGTCTATCCAGATTGTGAGACACATTTAGGAGCACATCGGATTTTCTCTGTTGTTCTTGTTCCCTCTTCTGTCGCTCCATGCTCATTTGCAGACACATCACAGACAAGGAAGATTGATCTCCGAAGGACATTATCTAGAACAACATCGGTGTTTTCATCTTCTGCTGCTTTGTTTGGGAAACTTAAAAGAGACATGCTTTCATTTCGTGAAAGTCCGCTCCAGGATAACACAAAGCTACTGCCCATCAGTGAGAATGCAGATGAGATCAGTGCAAATGATGTAACACTATTCAAGTCACAGACTATTCAAAGGATGGCTGGTACAAAAGATATTTCTCTTCCCTCTTCCACAGATACAAGTACTTCGAGTGAACCAACTCCAAATCAGGAAAAGGTCCGTGTTAGATTTTCCTTTTTGTGGCTAATAGGATCCTCTAGTAACTGTTCTGTTTCCTTTCTCACTAGAATAAAAGGTATCATTTATTTACACGCAGGATGCTGTCACCCTCATGCTCAGTGTTCGTCAGGCAAATCTTCTTCTTTCGTCCTTATGGACTCAGGCACTGTCACCTGAAAATGTTCCGCGGAATTATGAAGCAATTTCTCATACTTACAGCTTGATGCTATTGTTTTCTAGAGCCAAGGTGAGAGGACACATTACTCTGCTTTATATCTGAAACATGGCATGTATTTGGCTTTACTCTTTGTCGGTATGAGACAAGGTCATAATGCTGTCAATATTATAGCGTAGTGTATTACTCGGTATTGGGAATCCATTTTACTTTTCACATTTTCAGCATCATTTACAAAGATCCACAACCAAACACAGGAATCTGTCAGCTCAAAGGCAAAGCAAACTAAAACTATTATAGCGCTCTCCATAAGATGTTGGATTTATTGCACTGCCAATTACATCTAAATTCTCTTTCATGGATCAAAGTCAGCAATTTTTATCCCATTTGTATGATTTGCTAGATTGTTGATCGAGGCCTCGAGGGTGAACGCATACAACTGCACTCTTAACCCTTGCATAGTTTCTCCTCTCCCTCCCTTGCCACTTCCCCCTCTGATTTGATTTGTTTAGTTCGTACCTAACCTATTCTTACCGCAGGGCTCAGGTGCCGAAGTTTTGGTTGGTAGCTTTCAGCTTGCTTTTTCATTAAGAAGTGTTTCGTTACAAGCAGGTACATTTCCCTCTTATACAGTGTTCATTATCTATTGAGTCAGAATAACTCTTTTAGCATCTTTATCTACATGGTTGTTTGGTTGCCTTCCGTCATGGAGGACATTCCATTCGGTATAAATAATTGAAAATATTTTTTGTACTCATTAGAGGCACATATTACTTTATGTGTAGCCTATAAGTTCATGAAATCCACCAGAGCACTGCAATTTGAATAATGATCAAAGTTGTAGGACCTAGGGGTTTCATGAATCATGTATAGTAGTAACTAACTTCTTTTCCCATGCTGTATATATTGAGATATTAGTGACTTGATTCACCGATCATGTCGGTGTAGAGAACATATCTATTGGCAACAGAGAATGATCCGAGCCTCTGAAATAAAAGTTGTGTCTATTGTGGAAAGCAAACATAAATGAAGAACAGTGAGGTATTTAAAAGGGACATAGCTTGCCTTGACGGGGACAACTTCAGTACTGGATTGGGTAACCTACCTTGATAAAGACTTTAAACATCTGGGCTCGATGGCTATCGGACAGATTTAGTTCATTCGCCTAAACAGTTCTGATTTTCCTTTCTCATAAAAGACAATGCAGATCAAGACACAATATAGGGATGAGTCATTAAGGTTCATGTACTGCTTAATAAAAAAACAATTGCATTGAAAAGATTGAGTCTTTAACTTGATTTCCTGATATAAATAGAGTTGTGAGGGCTGTCGTACAGGAAGGTGTTTGTGGTGTTCTGTTGGTGCAAAGCATCTGTCATCTGTTGGTGACTTCGTTTTCGCCTGGCAATTTTGGTTTGGGCTGCTGCAAAAAAATTCGGGCTTCAGAGCCTCTGTCCCCAGCCAGGAGAGTCCTCTTTTGATGGCTGGTGTTCTAAAGCCAGTGATGCTGTGGCCTGAATTATATAAAGGGGAAACATTGGCCTGAATTATATAATCATCTTGGGAGCCTGGTTGCTATGGAACCATTGCAATTGATGCATCTTTTGATGGATAGTCGCCCAATCTTATGAGCTCCTGCCATTTCTTTCAAAACCAGAATCTTTATCTGCATCCTTAGAAAAAGAATGAAAATATATAAGAACAGCTAGATATAAGATCTTTATAAAGCGGAAAAGAACTTGAGCCCATGACTGCACAACCAGAAAAACCTTTTGCTCTACCACTTGACCAATTCCTATTTCTATTAATTATACTTAGATGTAGCAATATTTAGGCTTTTTTATGGTACCGACGTACTGTAGCTGAAAATTCACAGTTTCAGATATTTTATCGAAGAACCTTTTGTCGCAAAAAAAAGATATTTTTTTCGAAGAACCTTCGAAAAGGGCAGGGAGCTCCTGCAGTTCACTTATGGCTCGTTCGTTTAGCACAATTCCTGGCAGGAATCAATCCTGGTGAGAGATAGCTATATAGATTACTGAAGCATTCCTGGCAGGATTGGTTCCAGGGGATGATTCCCTGGGAACCGAACGTGACCTTAAGAAGAAAGAATTGACCCGGTTTATAAGGTGAACTGGGCCCAAAAACCATACAACTGCATGGTTAATTAAGGAAAACCATCAAAAAAACACAAACACAATTGCCCAGGTGACTCACCCAAAACAACACGACGGAGTACAGCAATTCACAGTGTTAGATAGCTTGCTGTAACTACGACATAGTTTAATTTAGCAGTTGAAACAAATATTCCTTCATGTAAGATTGTGCCTAAATTATCACGTGGCGGCGGTGACAGTTGTACAAATGGGATTCTGCTAGCATGTTAACTTGAGCTTCAATGGCAACTCAGAATCAAAGTACTTAGTATGTAGCAATTGCCTTTTAATTTTCATAGTTTTCCTCACAATCCTTGGGAACTAAGGAACTCAGAACCAAAGGCTTGCTAATTTGAACTTCACATATATAACAATATACCTGGGGAACTATGCTGTACAATACACATTGAAAAACTTGTGCTTCTGCCAAATCTTTTCCACATGGATATTTTTTTTCACTTCAACATTTGTGTGTGTGTGTGTGTGTGTGTGTGTTGATAATGTAATCATATGGACATGCTCTGCAGGTTTTCTTCCACCTTCACGCAGGCGTTCTCTTTTTACTTTGGCAACTTCAATGCTTGTGTTTTTCTCTAAAGCTTTTAACATTCCGGCGCTCATTCCAGTTGTGAAGCATGTGTTGACAGAAAGTACAGTAAGTGAAACACAGTTCCTTGCTTCATTTGTATTTGCGGTGAAGTCATGTATGTGAACTATCAGGCAACTAAAAAGTCCACAGTGAATTTTGGTACTGTATTAGCCAACTAAAGACATGTATGAGGCATTCCCAAAAAAGAGAGTACATGAAACACTCAAATCCCAATCCAATCTGAGCAGATCCCAGGCCCAGGACGGGCACCTTTGGGCTTGGAAAATCTGCCCATGCCTGGGCCAGCTAAGCTCTCCTTTTGCTATCAGGCCTGAGATTTCATGTTCAGGGTCTCAGAAAGTACTACCAAGGCCTATATTGAAGTTCTTAACTTCTTATTGGATCTGCCAGGGCATGCCTAATTGGGCCAGACTGGCCTGTTTTTGCTTAGCTCTGAGTTTAGAAGTTATTGAGTCAATTGTTGCCTTTCTTTTGTTGAAAGCCAGTACAGAACTATTTAATCTACTGCTTTACAGACCTGTCTGTTATGAATTGGTCTCGAGTGAGCTGTTCAGCATGTTGGTCCCTCACTGCTGTGCACAGGTAAGCAGTAAGTTTACCAGCACACACACTCACTCACTATGGCTAGAGGTAGAAGAAGGGGTGAGCACAGACACACACACAGCACAAGCACCAGTGTTGGCCAGAGCTCTGCTCTTTTGATTTGTGGCAAATGAACTGCCTGTTTTCATTGCATAGAGGTAGAGTATATACAACTCATGTACCAACTATAAGGTACACATAAGCATGGCTGAGCACAGCCCCAAACTACTCCTAGTACTAGCGGTGCAATTCCTACCTCAGCCCACTACCAAGACATGGCTGATGTATTAGCTACCAACTAATGTACCAGTGGTGGCCTATTGCCCGACTGCTATAGCAACTAGGACAGCAGAGAATGACCTATTGCCAAATCTGCTGTGCAGCAAACAAAGAGTGAGAGGTCAGCAGCAGATTATGTCACACAGCAGCGTTGGATCATTGGCCCAAGAAATGTGAATATATTATATATTTCACCTGTTATTTTCTATGTGCCTTGTTGCAGGTTGATCCATTTCTTTGTTTAATAGAAGACTGTAGATTGCAGGCTCTTGATAGTGCTGCTGAGCCTTGCACGAAACTCTATGGTTCAAAACAAGATGACGATCTAGCTCTGAAATCACTCTCCAACATTGACATGAATGAAGATCAGTCAAAAGAAACATCAGTGTCCCTTATACTTGACAGCTTGGAAGATCTGTCAGAGGTACCTGCACAAAAGATTATGATATATATGCTATTCCTCATGCTGTGAACCTTTTACTTGCTTATTTGGCAATGCTCTGATGTTATTCTCTCTGCAGTCAGAATTGTCTACTATTAGAAAACAGCTGCTTGAGGAATTTTCAGCAGATGACATCTGTCTGGGATCTCATTTTACTGAAACACCTTCGAAGTCTTCAGCACAAAATGGAAAACTGCACCAAAAGTCTATGGAGGTGACCAGTCTTGTCCGTGATAGATAAGGAACAACTAAACACCTGCGAAGTTTTATCAGTTTGTTCTTATATATTACTATGATGGTACTTCTGCAGGTTATTCCATTGGGATTTGTTTTTGAAGATGATACTCTTGTTGAAGCATCTGACAGCTTAGTAGAACCTCACTTGCGACATCCGCCATGTAACAGCGTTCTTGATGTCAATCGGCTTCTTGAGTCAGTATGTACTTGTCTCCTGGTTCTTCTGCATCGTTCAAAATCCGCTGGAAAAGAAAAGGATATCTTCGTGCATTTCATTCAATATTGTTTGACACTTGTTAGAGCATAGTTTCATACTCTTACACGATGGTAACACTAAGAACCTTTTAAATCCTGAGAAGCGTTATAATTTATGTATAGGTTTTGGAAACATCTCAGCATGTTGGAAGGTTGTCAGTGTCAACAAACCAGGATCTGCCTTTTGAGGAGGTAGCCAACCAATGCGAAGCACTTCTGATTGGGAAGCAGCAAAAGCTATCTGTCTGCATGAGTGTCCGTGAAAAAGAGGTTAGAGATCCTGAGCAGCTTGAGCTGTCCACAATTAAACAGCTGCCAGTAGTTTATACAAAACAGTATTAATTGACAGTTGGACGTTATGTCAACTAAGTACATTTTGCAGTGTCTCCAGGTGAAGGAAGCGGCTTTACGTTAGATATAGCTAGCACTTTTTTTTATTTTGCATTTCCTTTCTTAAAGTTGCAGTTTCAATGTTTTATCTGATAGGATAATTTAAAATGAGATATTGAGATTCAACACAGGAGGAACTAAATGTTTCTTTATCTCTTTATTTAGGCATAATAAAAGTTAGTGACACCATGCAGTTCTTTCTCTATCCACACCCTTATTGTGCATGAGCTCACAAGGTTCTTAACTTTCAGGATGGCGAATCATCCATTGAGCAGTCATCTCCGCAGGATCCTCAAGCAGATACGTTTCTCTGCACAGCTGATGAACAATGGCACCCCAATTCCTGTAAGCTGCCAGTGCTGAGTCCCTATGACCGGTTCCTTGCAACGTCTGGGTGCTAAGATGATCTCTTCTGGGATGTCGACCTCTATAACTAAGAATGTGTTCAGTGGACAACTAAAAATTGGTGGTTCCAGCTCATGCATGCTAAAATAGGTGCCCTTAACAGATGTCCATCGGGCCAAGGTTCCTTGGAGACTCAGATGAGTCATGTGTGCATGCCAGATGACACATGATTTCCCTCATTTGTAAATGGTTCTCGTCTACCATGGGAAATATAGGGGGTGCATCATTGAGTTTATTTCATTGTTTTTGATAGAACCACCCTATTTCTCATGCTTTGTACTAATTATTAGCTTGTGATGGATGATGCGGTAGAGAATTAACCCATTTTATTTTATTTTATTTTGCAATCTAAACAAGAAAGTAGAGAGAGATGATGAACTGCTTTAGGGCCTGTTCAGAAGGTGCGTTCTCAATCCAAAACCGGTGTAAAATACAGGCCCATGAATTTTTGTGGGCCGATCTGAAAAATAGTGTTTGGAAGCCTGTTGACTCCAATAAAATCAATGAGTTGAGTTTTGAAGCTGGATCTACCTGCCTAGATGGGTCTTTCCCAAGCCAGGTGCCAAGAAAAAATTCCATGCATCCTGTATGCACCGTGTAGGCATGCATACATCAGCCTGTTCGGTTGGTGCGTATACGATCGTAGATTATTACTGCTGGTTGGTTTGGTGTGAGAGAAGAATACTATTCTGACTTGAAAATTTATGATCCTTTACGACCAAGCGAACATGCTCTGATGGCTGCCGCGTGTACAGGTGAGCAGCTTGGGAGCCAAGCCGAGTATGCATGCTGGAGCCGAGTGGGAGCCCAGGGTGGGCAGCGGATGAGGACAGACGTCGATTCCCTTGGGTGGACACGTGGCAGTCGATGGGAGCATGTATGCATGGAAGCTGAGTGCATACCGTACGCATGGAATTTTTTCGTATGCCAAACAAAATAGGCCCTATAGTTGTCTGGTGTGCTATGACAACTCTGCCTTTTTCACCACGTCGCCGGCGTGCCGCTTCGATGTGCCCAACACCAAGGCCCTAACAACTTCTCCAACTAGATAGCCGAGGCTGATAGTCGAATGCTAGCCGTGGCAGCAAGTCAGCGCTCTCGTTCACGTTCCACGACGAGCAACTGTCTGCACGGGCTGGCTCAGGTACGTAGCCCTTGCCAGTATTGCCTGTATCTGGCATCGCCTTCCAGTAGCAGATCTCTTGTTTTGCTTGCACTGCCAGCTGCAAAAATCCCCGGCCATGATTCCAGGCATCAAATTCTGCTGCTGCATGGGCAGCATGGCAGGGCTTCTTTTGAATGGGGGTTACATTCGTGTAGTCCATTTACGCACCGCAAGCCGTGTTTGTTTAATCAACTGTTTATCACGTTTAATTGACCGTATAGCTTGAATAAACACTAAATGGATGGGTGGCCGAATAAATACTTTTAAGCATATATGAATACCTAAAAGTATTCATAAAAATAAAAAATTGCATCCAAGCATATTTTGAATGTTATGCTTTGAAAGAGAATATAATTGGTGGAGATTATGTTATATTACATTGGGCCTCATGGGCTGATTATATAGAGTACATAGGACTAACTACTCACGTGGTTAGACAATGTGGTAATATTCCTAGTTACTCTAACATCTCCCCACAGTCACAGCGGGAGCGCTGCAGACGATGAGACTGGAGAAGAAGCTTAAGCTGAAGCTAACATCCCCTGCAGTCATAACAGTCGATGCGGCGCATATGATGTGGCTGGAGAAGAAGCCGATGAGTCCTCATGCAAGGCAGTAGCCCTTTGTGCCGATGTCGAGGTAGCCGAGCGTGAGGGCGCAATAGCCGTGCTGAAGATGGCCGAGGTCGACGTAGTTGTGGTCGGATTGCCATGTCGATGGAGCTGTAGGCGCGCGAGGGGCAGCCATGATGATGACGGAGACGTGTCGAGGCAGTCGTCGTGGAAGGGGGGATGCCGAAGTCAACGCAGTCAAGGTCGTCGTAGACGTAGAAGAAAGGCGACGACGTAGTCGAGGCAGATGGGGTAGGAACGGGAGGGTCGATGCCGAAGTCGATGCAGTCAAGCCACCTGTGCGCCGAGGCGTGGGCTGGGTTTGCCAGTCCCAGCAACGCATCGGGGACGAAAGCACGCGTCGGTGTTGCCAATACCGGGCGTACAAGGTAGAGGGCCCCAACCACGGTGATGCTGTCGACGTGGTTGTGCTGGACGAAGAAGAAGCAGTGCGAGAGTGAGAGACGCATCGGCGAGCAGGGCTCAGCGACGATGCGAGGGGTGCGACCGGCGAGCATGGCTCAGCGACGGCGCATGTAGCGGCAGCTCGATGACGAAGACCCAATCAGCAGGACGAAGACCTTGTGCAGACGGATGGCGCAGCAAAGAGTGCGCAGTATAGTCGTCGATGCACAGGGGACGGTGATGTAGATGCAACGGCGAAGCGGACACACGGGCGGCGGTGCTGCAGCCCGACGAGGCGACACGGTAGCAAGCCAGTAGCCATGTTGCTCGGAGAAGATGCGCATAGTACTCGGCGATGGACGTCACGGGAGCCAGGTGGATCGCGCATAATCGGTTGTACGGACCGAGTACGCGCGAGGTGGAGCGACGATGGAAGAAGCCGGCTGGAGGCGTCCCGATCTATGGTGGTGATGACTGAACCGACGATGTAGACATGCGGACTGAATGACCGAGAAGCGACGCGGGAAGGCATCCCCTCGGCATCGCCTGCCCCGGCCTGGCCGCACAGTCGAAGATGTAGATGTCATTGTAGTCGATGCCGATGCCGGAGTAGGTATGCGCGAGGTCGACTGGCGATGGGCGACTCAATCCCGATTAGTGATCGGGCAAACCAAAAAGATACAGCAGCAACGGATCAGGTGTACTCCGGCAACAGTGCACCTCAGCGCGGCTCGTCCCGGCTCGTGGCACGAGCTGCCGGAGTCGGACGGGGCGGGGCGCACGACTGGGTCGTGGTCACGCGAGGTCGCACGAGGATGACAGTAGATTGGCCAGCCACCACCATGGCGGTGCGGTGTTGGGGTCGATCTGCCCGGGCCACCACCACGGCGGCGCGGGATGGGGCGACGCCCAACATCCTCACGACGAGCGCGGAGAGGGCGGCGCGCGCCGTGAGAAGACCCGATCTGCCGCTTGACGACGACGAAGAGGGCAGCTGGATCAATAGGATTCGGCACCTAAAGAGGTGGCGCTTGAAAGGATCAAGATGCCCAAGAGGGGGGGTGAATTGGGCTAATTCTAAATTTTCTTGCAATAATCAAATCCTATGGATAGCCCAATTAACCCCTTGTGCCTAGAAAAGTGTTTATATCAAACTAATGCACTAACAACCTCGCAACCTATGTTTCAAACTTACTCTAGCAAGCAATTCTATGGATGTAAAACAAGTATTGAATTGCTCAAAGTAAATACTCAAAGTAAGTGCTCAAAGTAAATAGAGAGAGAAAGGAACACGGCGATGTTTTGCCGAGGTATCGGAGAGTCGCCACTCCCCACTAGTCCTCGTTGGAGCACCCGCGCAAGGGTGTAGCTCCCCCTTGATCCGCGCAAGGATCAAGTGCTCTCTACGGGTTGATTCTTCGACACTCCTTCATGGCGAATCACCTAAAGCCGCTCACAACTTGAGTTGGGTCACCCACAAGCTCCGCCGGGTGAACACCAAACTCCCAATCACCACCAAGCCGTCTAGGTGATGGCGATCACCAAGAGTAACAAGCACGAACTCTCACTTGACCACGTGAAGCCTAATGAGAAGATGGATGCACACTTTGCTACTCTTGATTTGCTAGCGAGGCTACTCTCTTGGATTCTCAAATCACAAACACCTCACTAGGACCTTGCTCTTCTTGGCACTCACAAACGTGTTTCTCAGCTGTTGGAATGAGCAAAAGTGACTCCACTCACGAGTGGAGCTTCTATTTATAAGGCAGCCTGAAAAACGAACCGTTATGAGCTTCTGCGGGATGACCGGACGCTCCGATCGTTTTGACCGGATGCTTCCGGTCAGTTCAACCCTGCGAACAGTTTTCAAGTGATGACCGGACGCTGTTAGGGTCCGGTCAGTACTGACCGGACGCGTCCGGTCGCTCTTGGATGCTTACTGTAAACAATCAGACGCTGGATACTCAGGGTCCGGTCACCACTGACCGGACGCGTCCGGTCGCACTTTCTCAAGTCTGGACCCTTACTGGAGTCGACCGGACGCTGGCCCTCAGCGTCCGGTCACACGACCTTCCAGCGTCCGGTCACCCCAGACTTGATCACCTCATGTCAAATGAACTGACCGGACCCTGTGGCCAGCGTCCGGTCGCACCGGAGCCAGTGTCCGGTCAGTATTTGACCCTCCATTCACTTCCAACGCTCGATCATATGTGAATGAAGTTTGCTCCAAAGGATCTTAGGCATTCATAGGAGCTACCTAGAGCTAGTTTTAACAAGTGTGCACCACACCTAACTCACTAGACTCAACTAGGTCAAGCTACCCATTCATACCCCCCTTAATATTACGACCAAAGGAAAAACAAAGTCCTAAACTACTTTAAGTGTCTCTCCAACTTCAATTGACACTTAGAACTAGTTATCCTTAACCTTGTCATCCATCCTTTGAAAACCGAAATAATTTCCATCGTAGGGGCATGACAACCTCGATTGCCCAATCGATCTCCATTACCATGACCTAACTTAATTGCCTCTGCAAAACACACGTTAGTCATAGTAATCTTGTATTGACATTAATCACCAAAATCCACTTAGGGGCCTAGATGCTTTCAATCTCCCTCTTTTTGGTGATTGATGACAATACCACCTCGAGTATGTTATGGAGTGAGAATTTTGACGGGCTTGGTTCATATAAGCTTTTGTCGTTAAGAACAAAAGAGTTAGTCAAGCTTATATGACCCAAGCCAACACAATGTACTCAAGGGATATGAAATAAGCATGAGTACAAGTAACAAAGCTCATTTGCTTCGAAGGATAAACGCGGAAGCAAAATCAAATGAGCATCACAAGTGATATGACATATAGATAATGCAAAGTAGAAATCACACATGTCAAATATCACAATCACGTAGATAGCACTATCACATATATATAATAGTATGCATGAAAGTAAACACACGAATGCACAAAAGTAATAGTGTATCACACAAATAAAACTCCAAATGTATATAATAAGCTAAAACTAGATAACTAGCTCCCCCTAAAACTCGCTCTCCCTGAGACTACATACTCAAACCCTTCTCCCCTTTGGCGTTAAACACCAAAACCTAAGGGTCGGTCGGCGGGGCTACAACAGACGAGTCGGGCGCTGAAGTACGTGGAGCAAGCTAGAACTGGGCACCATCATCATCTGACCCTAAGCTCTGAACTGACTGACCCTCTATGGCAGGAAGTGTCACTGAAGCGGTCTGGGTCTGAGCCGGGGCTGGTGCTGCCTGTGAAGCTGCTAGTATATCTATCGTAGGATCTAATGAGGCTATAGACGAGGGGAGCCTCTGAGTAGTCACTGTGACTGGAGCTGCTGTAGACGGACCGGCGGTATGCATATGAGGCAGAGTAGGCATGCCGGTCAACTCGCTGAAGGATGCTCCAAGACTCCTGGAGACTGATGTCTCAGGCATGAATAGCAAGGAAGATTGCTCTGGTGTGAAGCCCGTCTGAAATGGAGTGAACTGTAGGGCTACCATGGGTGAGGCTAACCACTAGGACATCTATACAAGAGGTGAAGCAAACTGAGCTAGAGGCTGTCCCTGACTCTAGAGCCCATTGGGATGTACTGTTGGAGTCAGTCGAAGTGGTAGGAGGCTGTGTAAGCTGGGGCAAAGGCTGTGGCAGTGGGACCCCAATGGCTATCACTACATGCTGCATGAATCCCATGAGCTGCTGCTGCATAAGTAACTACTAGTGCTGAAGGAGCTGCTGCTGCCGCTGAAAACTCATCCTGACGAGCCTGAAACTGTGTGAAGTTGGCAGCTGTCTCCTTGTGCCTGTCGTGTCTGATCCTATTGCATCCGCTCAAGAATAGCAATGAGAGCGGGGTCTGTCTGCAGGAGCAGGTGGAGCAGAACTAGGAGCTACCGGCCTCTGCATCAGTGTCTGCAGTGGAGGCATCTGAGGTATAGGCTGGATAGTCGTCGTCAGAGCTAGTCACTTGTACTCGCTCACCTCCTGCTGTGCCTCTAGCTCCTCCTCCTCAGTGGCTGCAATCCCTCTGATGATCTCATCCTGCTGAGCTGCAGGACTCTAGCACAGTCAGGACGATGGCTAGGCTGTCTAGGGTGCCTGAGGAGTGGCTATGTCTGATCCTCTATGATAGGTTGTAAGCTGGGAACTCTGTGGTGGCACCTGTATACTCATCCATCATACCAGGGGGACTTATCAAGCACAACTCTGTGGATGAGGAACGTGATCCAGTGAGCATAGGGAAGCTGCCTGCAACCCTTGAATCCCTTCAGCTATTGTGTCCTCCATCTCTGAAAGCAGGAGATCCCAGATATCAAATACTGTCTGCTACATGATGGCATTGAGAAGCCAGAGCTATAAGCGAGTCAGGCCCTCCCTGTATCCCAACCTAGGAAGCAGTGTCCTCCTGATGATGGCCTCTAGTACCCTCGCTGTAGGAGTCAAGTCACTGAGGTTCCTGCTCGACCCCTCTCCAAACGGCTCCTTAAAGCAATGTCGCACTAAATCTGTAGGAGGCACCAACCCTCCATGAGGACGCCTGGGAGGCTCCTGCTGTCCATAACAGACCTCATGCATCTTGACAGGCTGCTCCTGTAGCCTCAGTATCTCTCTGGCTCTGCCACTCAGTCACTCTGTAGTCTTTGCCTTTGAAAGCAAAGTGAATGAATCTGTGATGTGGATCGATGTAGAGTGAAGCATAAAACTGACGGACCCTAAGATGGTACATATATGCCTGTCCGTCCAATCAAATCTGTCAGTCCTAGCAAATATGATAAGTATGGCCAAATGCTCTCTCCGGCTACTAGCCACAATAGACTCTATCTGACAGACTCTCTGAGATCTGAACACTGCCCCACTGTTGAGATAAGCATTGTAGAAATCCTCCTGTAGTGGCGTGTAGAACCCCTCAGCTGCTCTCTCATCCCTCCTCGGAGGAAACCAAACCTCAAACTCAACAAAATGCAACTGCTGAACCTGCCTGGCGGTAGCGGCCCTCAAGTCGAGGTGTACCACTGGAGGTGGACCCTAGTGGTCTAGGTGGAGGACAGTGATCCCCTCCAGCGGTGTCAGGCGGCCTCAGGTGAGACTGGTACATGGGTCCGTCTAGAGCAGGTGAAGCTAGGGGTGCCAGCTCTGTCTCCTCGGCCTCCTGGGTCTGCTAAGCCTGCTCACTCTCCTGAGTCTGCTAAACTGGCTCCTGCGCTGCTGACGGACCCTCCTCAATGGCAACCCGTCGTCCTACAACATGGCAGTCCTAGCTAGACTATCGTGACGACGCTCAACCTCCTCAATCGTAGCTCTGACTGCTAGTGAAACTGGTTGATCTACAATGACAACTTCGCTGTGGGCACCACCTCTCTCGGCACGCTCTACGGCCTCTGCAATAGCTGCTGCTCTCGCTGTCTCTGCATCAGGGGTACTTCCGCTTCTTGGATGTCACCTGCTTGGTTGACTTGCCCTTAGATCTGGCTGGCTGGCGAGGCGGGGGCCTTCGATCATCATCACCTGGGCCACCACCAACGTTCTTAGGTGCGAGCCATCTGAACTGACAAGATGGTGAACTACCGCTGATGAAGATCAACTATCAAACTGCTGCTTTCGAGGCTTGGCCTCGATCCTTACTCGTGAGCTTGGCTCCGAGTTGACTGCCAACTACCACAAGAACCACAGCGGAACCGACTCACTGCACGATAGAATAGATGGATATACAAATAAATACCATATTGCTAATAGATGCGAAACCCTAACAGAGAAAACAATGTAGATGCGAAATTGAATCGAATGGCTTTCTACCTGACGATCAGCGATCCGAGAAAAGATGAGATGTCACGCGGGGGAACCTCGAAATCGGCTAGGGTTACACGGAGCAATGATGAACTGGTGACCCTAGTATTTGTGAAATCAGTGCATTGTATTGCAAATTGATCTACGCAATTTGAAATTGAAACAAGGGGCTAGCCTTACCGAGAGGAGATGAGGCTAGGGCACACGGCAAGAGGCAGAGCAAAGGCATGGACAGGGTGACTCCGGTGAGCTACGGCGGCGTTGGCATGGTGGCGCGCGAGTTGGAGCACGGCGGCGTGGGCGCGAGGTGGTCGACGCAGGGTCGTGGTGGCACGACGAGGCAAGGGCACCGCGGCGCGTGGCTGGCGAGCTGAGGAGGCGCAAGAGGCGGCGACGCTGGCTAGGGCAAAGTCGGCGCGACTTGGCGGTGGCTCGGCGAGGCTATGGCGGCGTGACTTGGCGGCTGCTCAGGCTAGGGCACGGCGGGATGAGGGCGAACAAAGGTACGACTTGCGGTTAAATAGTTCCCCACACGCGACAGAAAAGGAATCGTAGAAAGGAGTCCTAAAGCCGCGCGAGATCCATTGACCGGACGCTCCGGTGGTAGCGACCAGTCGATTCCAGAGAGGTCCAAATCCTCTGGAATCGGGACCGAACGTGTCTGGTGGTCCATGACCGGACACAGGCAGGGTCTGGTCAATACAACTTGGTCTTCCTTCAATTGACCGGACGCTGAAACCTTCCTGACCGAACGCACAGACGCAGCGTCCAATCACTCCTTTACCAGCAGTTTACCTCCTGTGAACTGACCGGACGCTAGACAGCAGCGTCTAGTGCAGCGTCCGGTGCACTTTTTCCAGCAAACCTTCAAAATTCCTTCGCACTGCCTATTCCCAATCAAGTCCCAACATGAATAAGATCCAAATAAACACCAATTGGGACTGATGTGAGTGACCTCTCTCAAACCCTCATTTTTTTCAAAATATTTTGCCTTAGGCTATAATTCTTTTTAAGAAAATAGGCAACAAGAGGGCAAATGGAACAAAACGACAAAACAACATTCATGCATATGCAATACTTGTAAGTAAATCTAGTTGCTTGTCAAGTTTGATTCAAGGTTAAGCTTCTTCACACTGCTTTTGGGCGGTTATCTTAACCATGTTAGACAAGCCCTATATGCATTGCCACAAATTAAACATGTTGTATATTACAATGAATGCAAGGGACAACACAAGCTCAATTTTTAGTGAAGTTACTAAAATCAAGTACATTGAGCTCATTCCGCAATCTACAAAATATAGCCTCATCTAGCGGTTTAGTGAAGATATCCGCTAATTGATCTTCGGATCTTACACCTTCTAGTGATATATCATTTTTAGCCACATGATCTCTTAGAAAGTGATGGCGGATATCTATATGCTTGGTGCGAGAGTGTTGAATCAGATTATTTACAAGTTTTACCGCACTTTCATTGTCGCACAAAAGAGGTACTTTCTCTAGAACTACTCCATAGTCTAGCAAAGTTTGTTTCATGTATAATATTTGTGCACAACAAGCACCCGCGGCAATGTATTCCGTTTTGGTGGTGGACAAAGCCACACTATTTTGTTTCTTGGAGGACCAAGACACAAGTGATCTTCCAAGCAAATGGCACCCTCCGGATGTGCTCTTTCTATCAACTTTGCATCCGACGTAATCCGAATCAGAATAGCCAATTAATTCAAATAAAGCTCCTTTGGGATACCAAAGACCAATGCTTGGTGTGTGCTTAAGGTACCTAAGGATTCTTTTTACGGCAATTAAATGTGTTTCCTTAGGACTAGCTTGAAATCTAGCACACATACACACACTAAATATGATATCGGGCCTAGATGCGGTTAAATATAACAAGGTACCAATCATAGAACGGTAGAGAGTTTAATCAACCGGGTTACCTCCCTCATCTAGATCGAGATGTCCATTTGTAGGCATTGGTGTCTTGATTGGCTTATATTCATCCATCTTGAATCTCTTGAGAAGATCTTTTGTGTATTTCTCTTGAGAGATGAAGATGCCTTCTTTCATTTGCTTGACTTGAAAACCAAGAAAGAATGTAAGCTCACCAATCATTGACATCTCGAACTCCTTCGACATCAATTCACTAAATTCTTTGCATGAGTCTTCATTTGATGATCCAAAGATGATATCATCAACATATACTTGACAAATGAAGATATGCCCATCAAGCTTCTTAGTGAATAGTATGGTGTCGACCTTCCCAATGGTGAAGCCCTTCTCAATGAGGAAGTCCCGAAGGCGCTCATACCAAGCTCTTAGGGCTTGCTTAAGCCCATATAGTGCATTGGACAACCTATAAACATGATTAGGATATCTAGGGTCTTCAAACCCAGGGAGGTTGATCAACATAGACTAGTTCATTTATAAAGCCATTTAAAAAAGCACTTTTCACATCCATTTGATATAGTTTCATTTCATGATGTGATGCATATGCAAGAAGGATACGGATGGCTTCTAATCTTGCAACCGGTGCAAAGGTCTCTCCAAATCCAAACCTTCAACTTGAGAGAACCCCTTTGCAACTAGTCTTGCCTTGTTCCTCACAACAACACCTTGATCATCTTGCTTGTTGCGGAACACCCACTTCATTCCAATGACTCTTGCACCTTTTGGTCGCTCTTAAGAGTCCTAAACTTCATTGTGAGTGAAGTTGTTCAACTCTTCATGCATGGCATTGATCCAATCCGGATCTTTAAGAGCATTCTTCTACCTTGGTAGGCTCATAGCAAGAGACAAAAGAGTGGTGAGCAATAAATGAAGTAAGTTTTTGAGATCGAGTCATCACACCCTTTGATGGACTCCCTATGATGAGATCTTGTGGATGATCTTATAGGAGAGGTGTGTTTCTTCTATTGACCACTTGAGGAGGAGGTTTTGGAGCATCAACATCTTGTGCTTGTACCACCATTTGCTCATGGGAGATATGAGTATCTTCATTTTCTACTCTCCCATCTTTTTCACCATCTTGTGGTACATTTGATGAAGAAGGTTGGTCAATGACTTGTACATTATCTTCATCATCTTTTGGCTTGATGTCTCCCACCAGGATATTCTTCATAGCCTCCCTCAATGGTTCATCACCTACATCATCAAGATTCTCATGTGCTCTTTGGGATCCATTAGATTCATCAAATTCCACATCATATGTTTCTTCAACCAAGCCAGTGGCATGATTAAATACTCTATATGCTTTAGACTTTAATGAGTAACCAATAAGAAAACCTATATCACAACGTCTTTGAAACTTCCCTAGGTGTTGCCGCTTCTTGTAGATGTAGCACTTGCAACCAAACACCCTAAAGAAGGAGATGTTCGGCTTCTTCCCATTGAGCAACTCATACGGTGTCTTGATAAGGAACTTTTGAAGAAATATGTGGTTGGATGCATAACATGAGGTGTTGATTGCTTCCACCCATAAAGCTTCGGGGGTGTTGTACTCATCTAGCATTGTCCTTGCAAGAGTGATCAAAGTCCGGTTCTTCCTCTCAACTATACCATTTTGTTGAGGAGTATAGGTTGCGGAGACCTCATGTTTGATTCCAACTTCATCACAATAAGCTTCTATGTTTGTGTTGTCAAACTCTTTGCCATTGTCACTTCTTATCTTCTTGAGCTTCACTTCAAATTCATTTTGAGCTCTCTTAGCAAACTTCTTGAAACAAGATGCAACTTCGGATTTGTCATAAGGAAGAACACCCATGTATACCTTGAATAGTCATCCACAATCACAAGACAATAGAGATTTCCTCCCAAACTCTTATATGTTGTTGGTCCAAATAAATCCATGTGTAGGAGTTCTAGCACTCTTGTGGTTGACATGAAAGCTTTGGTTGGATGAGTGTTTGCAACTTGCTTGCTGGCTTGACATGCACTACAAAGCTTGTCCTTCTCAAACTTCACATCCTTCAACCCTCTCACCAAATCATTCTTCATAAGCTTCTTGAGTGAGCTCATCCCAACATGAGCAAGTCTTCTATGCCATAGCCACCCAAGTGTTGTTTTGATAAATAGGTAAGTCTTCAAGTTTGCATCTTCGGAGGTGAAGTCAACTAAATATAAGTTGTTGTATCTAAATCCATTGAATATCACTTGATTGTCATCTACCTTGGATACAACAACCTCCTTCTCGGTGAATAAGCATTGGAAGCCAAGATCACACAATTGCCCAACGGATAGCAAGTTGAAACTCAATGAGGCAACATAGAGCACATTGGAGATGGAATGATCATTTGATATTGCCACTTTGCCCAATCCTTTAACCTTGCCTTTTGAATTATCTCCAAATGTTATTTTCTCTTGTCCGTCTACCTCTTCATCTAGTGAGGTGAACATACGAGGATCACCGGTCATATGTTGAGTGCAACCACTATCAATGACCCAATAACTTCCACCGGTCTTGTAGTTCACCTACACACAAGAGATTCAAGCTTTAGGGATCCAAACTTGTTGAGGGCCCTTCACCTTCTCAACAAGTGACTTAGCCACCCAAATCTTCTTAGGCCTACTCTTGTTAGAGGGTCCTAAGAACATGACTTTCATCTTTCCACTAGAATCTTTTCTAAGCATGTAGTAAACATTGAAAGCAAAGGGTCTAGCATGCTTAGGCAAGGGTTGTGGTGGTGGAGTTTGACACTCATGAGCAAAGTGGCCTTCTTGTCCACACTCAAAACATCTCTTTGGCTTTAGCTTTGGCTTTGATTGTTGGTGTTGAGCTTGAGCCTTCTTCTTTTCTACACTTGCCATATATCCAATGCCACTTCTATCCATCTTTATGATGGTATTCATGAGTAGCTCACTTTGGAGATGCTTGCCTCTAGCAAACTTGCTCAATCCCACCTTGAGATGCTCTTTCTCCATCTTGAGCTTCTTGTTCTCTTCCTTGAGAATATCATTGTTCTTCTCTTCCTTGAGTTTCTTGTTTTCTTCTTTGAGCTTCTCATTCTCAAGGATCAACTCTTTGTCATGATCAAGAGTTTCTAGCACAATGGTGTTGTGACTTTTCATCTCTTCAAGATCTTTCATGAGCTTCTCATGGTCACTCTTGAGCTTGACATACTCATCATAGTTATTGCACTCAACCACTTGCTTGCCTTTGCTACTAGATCCATGCTCAATGCTCTCATCAATTAAATCATCACATGAGGTAGCTATATCAATCTTAACAACATGGTTAGTAGCAACATGTGGCTCATTTGGTAAGAATTCTTATGCAATAACAAGGGTATCATAATTGATCTTTAGAGTTGTATATTCATCTTTTAGCTTGTTGTGACTAATGATAAGCTCATTGTGCACCCACTCAAGTTTATCATGTTTATCTTTAAGCTCTTTCTTGGAAGATTTGAGCTCCTTGAGTTTGGATGATATAGAGTCATTTGTTTCTTTGAGCTCATCATTAGCCTTTTCCAATGTATCACACTTAGCTAAGATTGAATCATTTTTAGCATCAAGTTTTTCATTTGTAGCTCTACTCTTTCTAATGATCTTAGTGTATTTTCTTAATATTTTGACAAGATCATCATATGTGGGTGAATCATCATCGCTATCACTATCATCATCACTAGCTTGCTCATCATCACTACTATCATCACTCTTAGTTACCTTGCGTTCACCTTTGGCCATAAGGCATAGGTGTATAGAGGATGATGGCAATGGTGGTGGTGAGGATGCAAGATCAATAGCAATGGCGGCCACCTTCTCATTGTCACTCTCATCATCGGATGATCCACTTGATGAATCAATATCCGTGAGCCAATCACCGACAATATAGGCCTTGCCACTCTTCTTCTTCTTATAGAAGTCTCTCTTTTTGCCATCTCTCTTCTTGTATGGCTTGTTCTTTTTCTTTTCATCTTCATCACTTGAATCATCTTTCTTGCCCTTGTTCTTGAACTTGTCTTTCTTGGGCTTTGTGCATTGATGAGCTAGGTGGCCAAGTTCGCCATAATTGTAGCAATCCATCTCAGAGATTGGCTTTCTTCTTGAGCTAGTGAAGAACTTTTTCTTCTTGCCGTCAAACTTGATGCCACTCTTGTTTAGCTTCTTTAGCATCTTGGTGGTCTTCTTCACCATGAGAGCAAGACTTTCTTCATCATCTTCATCACTTGAGCTCTCATACTCAAGTCTTGCCTTGCCCTTATCATTGGCTAGCTTTGAATGCTAAGTCCTTCTCTTTCTTCTTTGTAGAGGATGAGCCATCTTGTGGCGTGATGTGCATGTACATCTCATGAACATTGATCTTTCCAAAGATTTGTGTCGGTGTAGCGGCGGAAAGATCACCTTGATGTAGCACGGTCACAATGTGCCCATATTTGTCAATGGGGAGAACACTCAAGATCTTTCTCACAATGTCGGATGGTGACATTTGGGTAAGTTCAAGCCCATTGACTTCCTCTACAAGAACATTTAAACGAGAATACATTTCATTAGTACTTTCTTTGGGAAGCATCTCAAAAGAATTTAGGTTTTTAATCACAAGATGATAGCGTTCCTCACGCTCACTCTTGGTTCCCTCATGAAGCACACAAACGTCCGACCATAGTGCATGGGCGTCTTTGTGGTTCCTTACACGATTGAACACATCTTTGCAAAGGCCTCTAAAGATGGTGTTGCGAGCCTTTGCATTCCATTTTTCATAGTTTACTTCATCGCCTTGAAGTTGTGCGGCATTCTTAGGTGTTGGGAACCCTTGAGAAGCGGCTCTAAGAATTCCAACATCTAGAGCTTCTAGGTAAGCCTCCATGCGAATTTTCTAATATGGAAAATCATCCCCCTCGAAGATAGGAGGAGGTCCATCCCCGTGAGACATCTTGCTCTAAGCGGTTAGGCTTAAAAACGTGAGCACGAGGCTCTGATACCAATTGAAAGGATCAAGATGCCCAAGAGGGGGGTGAATTGGGCTAATTCTAAATTTTCTTGCAATAATCAAATCCTACGAATAGCCCAATTAACCCCTTGTGCCTAGAAAAGTCTTTATATCAAACTAATGCACAACAACCTCGCAACCTATGTTTCAAACTTACTCTAGCAAGCAATTCTATGGATGTAAAACAAGTATTGAATTGCTCAAAGTAAATACTCAAAGTAAGTGCTCAAAGTAAATAGAGAGAGAAAGGAACGTGGCGATGTTTTGCTGAGGTATCGGAGAGTCGCCACTCCCCACTAGTCCTCGTTGGAGCACCCGCGCAAGGGTGTAGCTCCCCCTTGATCCGTGCAAGGATCAAGTGCTCACTACGGGTTGATTCTTCGACACTCCGTCACGGCGAATCACCCAAAGCCGCTCACAACTTGAGTTGGGTCACCCACAAGCTCCGCCGGGTGAACACCAAACTCCCAATCACCACCAAGCCATCTAGGTGATGGCGATCACCAAGAGTAACAAGCACGAACTCTCACTTGACCACGCGAAGCCTAATGAGAAGATGGATGCACACTTTGCTACTCTTGATTTGCTAGCGAGGCTACTCTCTTGAATTCTCAAATCACAAACATCTCACTAGGACCTTGCTCTTCTTGGCACTCACAAACGTGTTTCTCAGCTGTTGGAATGAGCAAAAGTGACTCCACTCATGAGTGGTGCTTCTATTTATAAGGCAGTCTAAAAAACGAACCGTTATGAGCTTCTGCGGGATGACCGAACGCTCCGATCGTTTTGACCAGACGCTCCTGTCAGTTCAACCCGCGAACAGTTTTCAAGTGATGACCGGACGCTGTCAGGGTCCGGTCAGTACTGACCGGACGCGTCCGGTCGCTCTTGGATGCTTACTGTAAACGACCGGACGCTGGATACTCAGGGTCCGGTCACCACTGACCGGACGCGTCCGGTCGCACTTTCTCAAGTCTGGACCCTTACTGGAGTCGACCGGACGCTGGCCCTCAGCGTCCGGTCACATGACCTTCCAGCGTCCGGTCACACCAGACTTGTTCTTCACGGTCAAATGAACTGACCGGACCCTGCGGCCAGCGTTCGGTCGCACCGAAGCCAGCGTCCAGTCAGTATTTGACCCTCCATTCACTTCCAACTCTCGATCATATGTGAATAAAGTTTGCTCCAAAGGATCTTAGGCATTCATAGGAGCTACCTAGAGCTAGTTTTAACAAGTGTGCACCACACCTAACTCACTAGACTCAACTAGGTCAAGCTACCCGTTCATACCCCCCTTAATAGTACGGCCAAAGAAAAAACAAAGTCCTAAAAAGCTACCCGTTCATACCCCCCTTAATAGTACGGCCAAAGGAAAAACAAAGTCCTAAACTACTCTAAGTGTCTCTCCAACTTCAATTGACGCTTAGAACTAGTTATCCTTAACCTTGTCGTCCATCCTTTAAAAACCGAAACGATTTCCATCGTAGGGGCATGACAACCTCGATTGCCCAATCGATCTCCATTACCATGACCTAACTTAATTGCCTCTGCAAAACACACGTTAGTCATAGTAATCTTGTATTGACATTAATCACCGAAATCCACTTAGGGGCCTAGATGCTTTCAGCGTTGCCCCCGGCGGAGATCGATTTCTCCCTAGGGGCGCGCGGTGCGGAAGCGGCGGCGGCTAGGATTAGGATCTAAACCTAAGCGAATGATACCATGAAAGAGAATATAATTGGTGGAGATTATGTTATATTGCATTGGGCCTCATGGGCTGATTATATAGAGTACATAGGACTAACACCTCACGTGGTTAGACAACGTGGTACTATTCCTAGTTACTCTAACATGCTTGCCATAAGAAATTCAAATAAATTTAATAAATGAGGTATATAAATCGTTACGAAAATTGATACACCTCATGTAACTCAAGTTAAACTCTAAAGTTTACACAACTCGAATGAATTATTTGAACTCGCTTTTGTTCCATCTTTGGTAGACCATGTGCTCGGACTTGTGAAGCAAAAGAGAGTGCACATGCGTTGTTGTACTTAAATGATGTGCTCAGTTACACAATCGGAGATGTTCACGTAATAATCAGTAGCAGTGGGTGCGCTCCACTTGTTTTGTAGCAATGAGGCCATCATCTGTGATTCTGTTTGTATGGACTTTGGTTTGTAATGACTCCATATCTACCTATCATGTATGTATCTTTTCTAATTATGATGTATTCATTATCCACTTGTTTGGTATAATTGTTAAGTTTGTGCATTACTAATATCAAATGTAAAATATTAGGTAGTAACATATATGTAAATGTAATAACAAAGTATATAAAAATGCAAAAGTGAAGTCACTACTGGTTGAATCCACGGACTCTACAGTGACCATTAGTGTAGTGGCAAGGAGGTGTTATTTATACAAAAAGATAGAATCATACAGACACTCATAAGCAGTCACAGTCACCTTTTGATATTCTTGTTTGTACCTAGCTAGCAATTGTCATGAATACAGAGTTATAGTGCGCACAGGATAGGATCATTACGTATATATGATGGCCGCGCGTGTGATGATAGAATAATTAAGGAATGAACGAAAGAATGTATAGCATCATGCGTGCGTGTTGTCAGTTTGATCATCAGTGATGCAGACTGGAGACGATCGCGCGTGAAGCATCGAGGAGGAGGGAAACGAGGACGAAGGCGGAGGCCGGCACCGCGAGCACGAGCACGGCGACGAGCCCCACACCGACGCCGGGCCGGGAGCTGGTGAGGAACGCCTGGAGGACGCCGAGGAGCTGGCAGACGTCGGCATCGTAGGTGGCGTACCACTCCTTCTCCCACGCCGCCCACTCCTGGGGGGGCTCCCAGCCGCGCTCCGCGGCCTCCATCTCGTGGATCCGTCGCCGCAGGACCACCATCCCCTCGTCCACCATCCGCCCGCCGCCGTTGTTGCAGCTGAACTCCGCGTCATCGCGGCGGGACGACGCGCAGCGCGCCGAGGTGGAGGCAGTGGGTTTCTTGTTGTTGGCTACGGCGGGCGGCGGCGGCGGCATCGGAGATGGTCGGCTGATGCGGCCCGACCGGAGCGGCAGGAGGCCTGGGAGGCGGACGGCGGCGAACTCGCAGCTCGTCATGGGGTGCATTCTGTCGTGTTCGTCGGCGGCGGCGGAGCAATTCAAGAAGCGAGCAGAGGGTATATGTATGATGTATCAGAGAACTCTCTGATTGATTGCGAGGGGGGCAAGCATGCAATGCGATGCGACTGGAAATTAGAGAGAGAAGTGGATCGATGCGCGCGCGCCGGCCTTTGATTTGAAGTGGAATGGAAGGAAAGAATGGAACCGATGGGTGGAGGACGACGCTGCAGCTGCACGCAACTTTGGGTGGGCCTGCTCTACGTTTATATAGGCGCTGGCGTCGTCGTTGGTTTGGGACCTGGGGTCGGGATCGATCAGGCGGTGAGAAGATGGCGCGCATGTTCTTCGGGGGCTCGTGCAGAGGCCCCTGGTCGCGCGGATTGCTGTTGGCACGCGAGGATACGGGCGGTCAAGTGATGGAATCCGATGGCCGTTACGGCAAGTGGTGACGTAGCTTACCTGGCAGCTCTGGTCGGCACGCAACGCATACGTGATAGGATAGACGATAGATGTTGACCCAATAAGCTACAGCCGCCGCCCCGGCAACGGTGCGCGCGGGAGTGTGCTGGGAATGAACAAAGCCTGGCGGCGGCGGCCGGCGTTTGCTACACGTCATGACTCACGATGAGTTCGCGCACGCAGGCATGCACGTCCACGTCCTAATGCGTTAAATAATGTTCCAAGTGATTTGTTATGAAAAAAAAATATTGTTATAACTAAAAAAAATAAGTTAAAAAGTATGAATTACGAGAAGCGAACGGAACCGGCGTTACCGGATGAGCATGCATGGATGCACGCTGTCAACAACGATCAACATTTTTTTAGATTATTAAGAACAACGATGGACTAGGAATTCCAACGCGGGATTCAGTAGCGTCGTGATTAACATTTACGTCACGCTGCTACGAGTAGTCCACCATGCTATATACAGCTATACTAGTACAGTACGTAGCTTATAGCTAGCCAGGCCCGTGATTCCGTGAGACGGCCGGCGCGCGTACCAGTTCTTTTGACGTTGTCGACGACGGGCCTCGCGCGACCGGTCGACGTCAATCGTCATATCAATCACTCTCACTCCTGTCTTGTCCTCTGTCCTGCCTGCGTGTATCACTGTCTCCGACCACAACACCTAAAATATAAGATATATTTAACCTTTAGGCAGCGCTATAGTCAAATGATTCAATACACATTCGACATCTTCTCTAATAACAAGATCAAAAAAAAAATCTTTTGTGCAAATAGATTTTAAGGGAGAAGATGCTTATATTTCGATTGTATCTATCACACAACTCAAAATAGATCTCCCGTATAAATAATTTATTGGAGACTAATTTTAGATCTCTGTTACTTATTTTGGGTTTGGAGACCGTCTAAGCCCGCGCACATGCACCCATCGGGCCCCGCCCGCGATGCGTAGGAATTGCACGCAAACGCGTCGTCTCACTGTAATGCGCACTCGCGCCGCGCCCGCAAGTGCATGCAATGGAGCCGAAGCCGCAGAGTGAACGGCCGGCCGGCGCGGCGGGCTCGATCGACCTGTCGCAGCCCAATGCTTGCTCCCTAAGCTACCAAGTCATTATGGTCGGTTCACTTCGATCGGTTCGTTTGTCTCTCTTTTTTTAGGAACACTGGCAGCAGGTGCTGGTGCTGGTGCTCTACTGCTCTGCCTTTTCATTAAAAGAAGAATTCTTTCTTTCCCCTCTTATTATTAGAAGAGTTTATCTCGGGTGCGTAAGTGACAACGACGGAGAAGAAATAATGTTATGCCTTGTCTCAATAAAACATATGTAAAGATTCAACTGTTTTAGTATGACCTTTCAACACATGAATTTTTGTCATATGCTTAATTAATCAGTACTACTCCATTAATTTAGAGCAACCACAATCTTATTCAAAAGCAGTCCATAGGGATTAAAATACCTTATCAGCTAGCTAGAACAATATGAGACTAGTCTATAATAAAAAGATACCCATAAACTTATGGACTATCCATATAGAGAATAAAAAATGTTACTTTTGTTACTTCTTCATCTCTGTCCATATTCTACCCATATGATCATAGAGATGGAGATTTTTTTTTGTATCAGGTGGGACTCACCTCATAGACTACTTCTTGTTGGTTGAACATTGTGAGAAAAATAATAGAAGCTTCGGAATGGTCATGTGTCTCCCATGCATATACATTGTGGCTAACCTTACATTGGAATACTGTTAAATTTTTAACATAATTAAGTAATAATGCCATTTCTTTTATAACTTTTGAGTAATATAATGATCATTTAATAAAAAATAGAAATCTCCAATAAGGGCAGTCTCAATGCTAGAAACCACATGTAGTTTCTATGTTTATTAATTTATGTAGACACTACATGTAGAAACTAGGGTCCCAATGGATAATTTCTATACAATATTTTTTTATCCAATCACATGTCTTCTCTCTTCATTACCCACCAATCACATCTCTTCATATTTTAGTTCTTGTATAAACATGCTCTCTTCTTTAATTACAGTGCCACGTCGTCTTTTTCTTAGTTGCCACCCATAGAAACCATCTAGTTTCTTGGTTGGGAGTGCCCTAAGAGCAAGTATAACAGCAGGCAATAAGCCGGCTGAATGTTGAGGTGGATGAGAGAAGAGAAACGGGCTATAAGCTTACAATCGGCTTAGACACAAGAATCGAGAAACTTTATGTGGGAGATAAGTGGGTCATGTATTAATAGTGAAGAGCTAACACTATATATATAGACAGGCTAACAAAATGTTGCAAAGATCCTTACAGCCGGCCTGCCATAGCCTTGCTCTAATAGATGCTACTCCTTTTACTCAAGATGTAATTCAAGCCAAGTATCTCAAGATTAGGACGCCATTAATTATTGGGAGCCCCTAAAACGCGTAGGTGATATACGACTGAGAATTGGCAGTTGGCAGGTTCAATGGCCGGAAAAGAGTGGGACGCCAATTACGCGAACAACGTTGCCTATATCCGCTCCATCAGGTGTCGTTTTCAGGCTTTTTGTCGACGCGGTTAGCTGATGGCTACGTAACCGAGTGCGTGTGGTACGTAGGTTTTCGCTGCAGTTTCGTCCGCATCGATCAGCCGATCAGGCACCGTTTTTCTGGTTCAGCTGGGAAATGTCTGGTCGTACGTGCAGCCGACTACTCTAATCCTGACGGCACCTTTATCAGTTTGATTGATCACAGAACAACAGCGGCTAAAATCGCCACATTCTGCTGACATAATGACATACTAGAAGCTAGTTAGATTTTTCTTTGAAAGTACACTGGTTTTTTATTCAACGCGATCTAACTTGGCCACATGGTTTCCCTCAGCATGATGTGGATGACAGGTGTGTTAGATTTTGGGCCTAGCCTAATTATTTATCTAATTTAATCGAATAATTCTAAGGCCAGTATATTAAATATTATGCGCAATATTTTTACTCCCATACAAGATATTGACTGGATGTTGACTCAACTTATATGTGCAGAGTGTGTCTGGCTACATTGAGAAAGTTGAGAAAAAGACGCAGCACGGCGTGGCTTGATCCAAGCCTAAGCCTGATATGGACGTGATGCGGTGCACGAATTGGTTTCTACCACTCAAATCAATTATGGGCCGGAGTTATTGGAGTTTTCGTCCCTAATATGACCGTGATGCGGTGCATGGATTGGTTTTTGCCATTCAAACCAATTATGGGCAGGAGAGGATCAGGAGTTTCTACCCCTAATAAGACATGATGCAGTGCATGAATTGGTTTTTGCCACTCAAACCAATTATGGGTAGGAGAGGATCGGAGAGTTACTTGAATTTTTGTTGGTTTTTGCTACTCAAACCAATTATGGATATGAGTTACAGGAGTTTCTGCCCCTAATAAGAAAAATAATGAGGAATGAGGAGAGTTAAGGAGTTTTCCGTAGCATGCGTCTCCTCCCCTCCCGTGGTGTCTCTTTCCCTTCTACGGCTGCGAGATAAAAGCAAGACTCGCTATAACAATCAAACCACTTACACTACTACAAAAATCTTAACCGTGGCGGGCATTTTGGCTTAACCGATGCAGGCAAGCCAACCACCTTGATGTAAAGGTCACAGTTAACCGAGGCTGTTGGCCAACCGCCTCGGTTAATAGATTAATCGAGGCGGGCATTATAAGCCTACATATTAACTGAGGCGGTTGCGCTATAGATCCCGCCTCGGTTAATGTTTTAACCGAGGTGGTTGCCTAAAGGCGCCCGTCTCCGTTAAACTTTTAACGGAGGCGACTGTTATTAATTGTCCGCCTTGGTTAATGTTTTTTTAGATTTAAAAAATGCTTTTTCAAATCTGAATTAGAATTAGAATTAGAATTTCGCTAATGAAAACAGAGATAAAGCATAAATAGATGACAAATATATACTACATCCATTCTCGTTGGATGAACCAACATTTAAGTTATTACATTAGAGATGTCTTCATCATTGTTTCACTTTCATACATGAGCAACTAAGGAAGTCACACATATCAACCTTTCTTGGAAAAGAGGTCCGGTAAAATGTAATCCGGGATTCGTAACTAGTTGCTCTAGCTCTGATCCTCTGGAACTTCGGATCCCGCACTAAGTCGCCTTCCTTGTTGAAGAACGTATTCCCTTTATGCACGCTCTCTGTGACAAACTTACATATGTCTGCTACTGTTTGTCTGAAGTTTTGGTCGACCTTCTCCCTTCGCCACCATCCTTGTGCTTTCTTGAGCTGTCGCCAGCTGCTGCTGAATCTGCTGCACGTCCTCAGGTACTCGCAAACATAGAATCCACATAATACTGAGCCATAAGATTGTTTGGCGCACTGCATGATATATAATACACAATCATTAGAGTATATATAAAGAGCAGTAGTAGTAGGACAATATAGTATAGGAGTAGTAGTAAGAGTAGTAGTAGTTACAGGAGTAGAGTAGAGTAGAGTAGTGTAGAGTAGTAGTAGTAGTTAGGATTAGTAGTAGTAGGTGGTGGTGGTGAGTCGGACTAGTAGTAGTAGGAGTAGTAGAGTAGTATATCAGCAGTAGTAGTAGTAGAGAGCATGCTCGATATAATAGCACAAATGACTTTTGATATACTTACCGGGAACTCGCGCCTGAGTTCTAGTTTCATGCCATTCTTGATTTTTTTTCTCCTCAGATCTTCAGTCATAGGATTTGGGATCTTGCACGTACTTCTTATAAGCGCTATACGAAAAAACAGTAGTGTCAACGACAATTTCAACACGTATGTTAACTGTAAATGAATAATTTTGATCTGTCACTTACTATCTCAAATAGCTTTCAAATTGCTTGTACCCTGCTTTGTTTGTATCCCGCAAAGAGTCAAATATACAGGCCCTTCCATCCTTAGGATAGATTATAAATGCAATCCAGTGGCCCATGATGCCCTGGCTACACCATTCACACAATGCATATTAGAAATGTTCAAATATGAGAAGTCATGATCCCTAGTACCTATATAATAAACATTAACCGAGGCGGTTGCGTTCCGCATTAACCGTGGTGATTTATTTAAAGCACCCACCTTAAGAATTAACTAAGGCGGATGCTGGCCTGGCTGCCCTGCCTTGAATAACCGAGGCGGACAACTGTAACACCTCTGGTGTTACGAGCTCGCTTAGCACCAAGGTTAAGGTCTAAGAGAAATCAGTCAACCAAATTTTTGGGTTTTGAAAACCTAATACGCACATGAAGTAATAAGTGAATCCTATGTGACTCACTTTTGTGGACTCAAATAAACATCTAAGGTAACTCACTCAGTGCGTGAAGTATTTAAAAAACGTCCGATAACGATTCTAGCAAATAAATAACGAATGACTTGTTCTATTCGATTAAGCATGAAAAATATTTTTTATAAATTTTTTTAAAGTATAACTCGTATTTATTACTTGAATAAAAATTGGAGTGCAAGTTTAGTAGAGGAAAATGCAACTTTTGTTTTGGTGAGTAGAAATTGTTCAATAGTATATTTGATAGCTCAAAAATTGAATCCGAAATTAAACTAGAACATTTCATGAATCCGCAGGAAGTTGAAATTATAGTTAGAATACTATTTTGACGAATTATATGGAGCAAAATAGTTAAAGTGTGCTTAAGTATTTCGCTCCTATGGGTTAATATGTGGTATGAGCTATGTCATGATATGCTTGTTAGTTGAAATCGACAAGGTTTAGACCTTTTAAAAATTAAGGCAAACGCGCTAGTGGATGTTAGTTCAAAACTAAAATATATGATTTTCTAAGTATGGAAAGGTGGTAGACAATGCAATCTTGACATTTGTTTTCTAACAGAAACGTTTAGACACTAGCCGCATGTTTTGGTATTGTTGATTGCATCTAAGTGAGGATTTGAGAATGGTATAGGTCATAGTGGTGTTGTGTGTTACATTGCTCTCTTTAAAATTGCTCGAACTTCGTAAGAACGCGCTGTGAACTATGTGGTTGGTGGTCTGTTCGCGAACCAACATTTCCGCGATGAACTGATCTTGGCACTCGTTGATCTTCCTCCTCAGCGGCTCGTTGATCATAACCATGGTTTCGCTAGGAACTGTGTAGTGTGAACTATGGATGGGGTGAGCGGTTGAGCCTTAGGTGGGGTAATTAATTGTTTCTGTGGAGCTTTAAAATTCGTGCGTGTTGCTGTTTCGGCCATTGGGCTTCCGTGGTCGCGGTCACCAGGCGAGCATGGCGCCGCGGCTGCCCATCCGCTCCTGGCCGTGGCCGCTGCTCCGCTAGCCAACTTCACTAGCAACTGGCCGCACATCGGGCCAGGGTGGGCCACGCTCGTCTCCGCGGGACTGGGCTGGGGTCACCGCCGGCGAGGCCGTGAGCGGGTCGAGCTGACGCCGTGGTAGCCGCCATCTAGTCGACGTGGCACTCGTTCCACCGCTCAAACCACCTACACACCAAGATGTTGCCTGCTTCCATAGTCACGTCGTGCTTACGAGCTAGTCGCGATGTCACTGTCCCCTCTCGCGTCGCGTTGTGCCTTGGCTCCGCGCGACAGCTTAGCGTGTGGCCTCTGTTTCGCTGCCGCTGCCCGAGTCCGCCTGGACGAGCCGTCCCATCCCGGTACCTCACGACTGCTCCCTCTACGTCGCGCCGCACGCACGTCCTCACGTATTTATCATGGCCTCGGTGTAGCCGGTAAGAGGTAGGTAAGGCCGAGGGTTCAATTGCTTGCGATCTCGAACTCGGTTTGACTTCCCCTATTCGGTACTCGTGTTATTATTGCCAGAGCGTTCGTCGATGGCGTGGCAACACGCTGGTGTCTACGACGGAGCACTGCCGTCCTGCTCGGTCGCACGTGGCCAGACCACCACCGCGTTTCCCTGTTTCAATCTCCAGAGCAGCGGACACCATGGTGAGCCATTGATACTCATCCACCTTTTGTACTCCGCTGAACAGGCGTAGTTTCGCTAGAACAGGCTCGCCGCCGACGTGGATCGCCGCCCACTGCGGCAAACCGTGACAGGGCGTTGCCGAGTGCCCAACCGCCACCCATCGCTGCGGGTTTATTCATAGATGGTGGTTGATCCGTTAGTGCCGTCGCAGTAGGTCTAGCGCGTCCGGTGTAACCGTAATCGTCGTCGGTGTGCCGCGCCGCTGCGCGCGGGTGAGCCGAGGACCGCCCCATTGCGAAGGCTGAAAGGATCAAGATGCCCAAGAGGGGAGGGGGTGAATTGGGCTAATTCTAAATTCTCTTGCAATAATCAAATCCTATGGATAGCCCAATTAACCCCTTGTGCCTAGAAAAGTGTTTATATCAAACTAATGCACAACAACCTCGTAACCTATGTTCCAAACTTACTCTAGCAAGCAATTCTATGGATGTAAAACAAGTATTGAATTTCTCAAAGTAAATACTCAAAGTAAGTGATCAAAGTAAATAGAGAGAGAAAGGAACGCGGCGATGTTTTGCCGAGGTATCGGAGAGTCGCCACTCCCCACTAGTCCTCGTTAGAGCACCCGCGCAAGGGTGTAGCTCCCCCTTGATCCGCGCAAGGATCAAGTGCTCGCTACAGGTTGATTCTTCGACACTCCGTCGCGGTGAATCACCCAAAGCCGCTCACAACTTGAGTTGGGTCACCCACAAGCTCCGCCGGGTGAACACCAAACTCCCAATCACCACCAAGCCGTCTAGGTGATGGCGATCACCAAGAGTAACAAGCACGAACTCTCACTTGACCACGTGAAGCCTAATGAGAAGATGGATGCATACTTTGCTACTCTAGATTTGCTAGTGAGGCTACTCTCTTGGATTCTCAAATCACAAACAGCTCACTAGGACCTTGCTCTTCTTGGCACTCACAAACGTGTTTCTCAGCTGTTGGAATGAGCAAAAGTTACTCCACTCACGAGTGGAGCTCCTATTTATAAGGCAGCCTGAAAAACGAACCGTTATGAGCTTCTGCGGGATGATCGGACGCTCCGATCGTTTTGACCGGACGCTCCAGTCAGTTCAACCCGCGAACAGTTTTCAAGTGATGACCGGACGCTGTCAGAGTCCGGTCAGTACCGACCGGACGCGTCCGGACGCTCTTGGATGCTTACTGTAAACGACCGGACGCTGGATACTCAGGGTCCGGTCATCACTGACCGAACGCGTCCGGTCACTCTTTCCCAAGTCTGGACCCTTACTGAAGTCGACCGGACGCTGGCCCTCAGCGTCCGGTCACACGACCTTTCAGCATCCGGTCACCCCAGACTTGATCACCTCAGTCAAATGAACTGACCGGACCCTGCGGCCAGCGTCCAGTCGCACCGGAGCCAGCGTCCGGTCAGTGTTTGACACTCCATTCACTTCAAACTTTCGAACATATATGAATGAAGTTTGCTCTAAAGGATCTTAGGCATTCATAGGAGCTACCTAGAGCTAGTTTTAACAAGTGTGCACCACACCTAACTCACTAGACTCAACTAGGTCAAGCTATCCGTTCATACCCCCCTTCATAGTACGGCCAAAGGAAAAAACAAAGTCCTAAACTACTCTAAGTGTCTCTCCAACTCCAATTGACACTTAGAACTAGTCATCTTTAACCTTGTCGTCCATCCTTTGAAAACCGAAACGATTTCCATCGTAGGGGCATGACAACCTCGATTGCCCAATCGATCTCCATTACCATGACCTAACTTAATTGCCTCTGCAAAACACACGTTAGTCATAGTAATATTGTATTGACATTAATCACCGAAATCCAACTAGGGGCTTAGATGCTTTCAAAGGCAACACATTCCAAGGACTTTAATACAAAACGTGAGTCTGTAGTAATAGTGCTCTGTTGCCCTGCCTGATTATCCTAAAAACCGAGTCCTCTTTTGCAAAGTGTCGTGCGCGCGGGCTTCCCCCGCCTTGGGCCGCCACGGCGTGCACGCGCCCGCGCCCCGCGCTGGGCTGATAGGCCAGATGGGTTAAGGTCGGCCCTTTTCCTTTTTCCAAGTATTTGCTAATTTAGTTTCTAAGCCAAACTTGTAAATTCAGTACCAATTTGTGTAGCTAACCAAAAATTGTGAAACTTATTTTGTTAGGTTCCTAAAATCATGATCTATCTTCTATTGTAGTTTATTCACATAGTTTCATAGAATTTTCAAGAGTAGACTAATTAATTTGAAGCACTTAAAATGGGTAAACATGAACTTATAGGAATTATTCTGATGAACTGGTAGTAGTACTGGCCCTGAAATTTTTACAGTAGATTCCTAACAATATTAGGTGTTCACTGTAATTTTTGTAGCTCCATAGAAATTAGTTTGTTAAGGTAACTAAATGAGCCCTAGTACGAAAATATATATTTAATCAGTTAAATGTCAAAAATAATTGGGGATTTGTAGAACGAAAACATTTTTCGGAACAAGCCTTACTTGACGACGTGGATACGAGACTAGTACGTTAGTCATTAAGCTAGCTCGTTAGCTCACGGGGAGTAATCATATTATAGAGTTCCTGTTACCATTGATTAATTGTGTCTCTGCTTTGCATCCACGAATATCATAATAGGAACAACGATGGATCGTGAAGATGACCGGAGTAGCGGAAACGATGGTGCCTGATGATCGTGTCACCACGATGGAATGCTAACTTTTGGTTATATCTTATCTAGATAAGCCCTGGTGCATAACCCCTATTATTCTACACATTATTTTATGCTTGTGCATTAAGTTTAAGAAGTTGAATGAAACCCACTTGCATATATATATCCTTATCCTATGAGTCTTACTAGTATGACATGATCGTGTAGATTGCTATGCTATAGGACTCCGATAGAAGTCGAATGATTGTCTGTCACTCGCGAGAGATAAGAAAGATATTATTGTTGTTATTATATTACTATCACAAGGAATATATATAAATGATAATCGGAGACCGGGCGGAATGGTATTTTGGATCTGGACTTGGTTAGGCATTCGAGCAAGGCTCAAATTGCATTTGTTCCGCCTGTGTCCATTAAGGACCGGCCGTTGCATTGGATCTAGTCAAGTCACAAACTTATTATCCTAAGCACATACTTGTTCATGGGAGTAGGGAAGGCTCGTTGCTCTCTTGTCGTGGGTTCCGGCTCTTTCTGGACCGACTGATTGTAGGCGGGGATGATGGAGGTCTAAGCACCACACTGAGCCTAAGACTCACGTGTAGGGGCTTAGAGTCCAAGTTTGGACGGGGACCTAGACCCTTGGTAGGAGAGTGGTGGGTTAGTCCTGCTTGTGCCTAGGGTACAAGCGGGGCGTGTGTTTCGAGGTACTCAGCTGGGATACATTGGTTCACAAATCGCTAGTGATACGGTACGACTTGACTACGATCTGTCAACATAGTAAGAACTGGAATATGAAATATGGTAAAATGGTTCTGACTGCTTACCACCTGCTTGAAAGTAACACATGTGCTTACATAGAATGGTTAGTTAATAAACTAATGATGACTGCTAATAAAATTGAATATAAGGACGCACATTTAGTAATGTTTCTTACAGATGCAATAACCCACAAGCCAGATAGCCTTGCATATCCTTGGAGTCTTTTCTTTCCTCCTAACGGGTAAGTCTTACGGAGTACAATCGAGTACTCAGGGTTTGTTCTACCCTGTTGCAGGTGACAGGAACAAGTGGATCTGGCACTTGTGTGTGGAAACCTCCTGGTGGGCTCAGCGAAGATTTCCTTTACGTTGCATACATCGAGTTTATTTGAAACTTCCACCCAAAATGTTTTACAATGGAAAAACTTATAACATGTTATGATGTATATAACGAATCATCATGTTAATGTTTAACTTGTCATTAAATGATTTAGTTTTCGCTGAAACTCTAATAACATGGTTATTTTCCGCTGTTATAAACAATGAATATTGTACTCTGATGTTGCATGGAAAGTGATGTAAGAAATAACGTAAGAATGTTGTAAGCTTTATTATTCTCTTATTTGTGATCCTGATGGAAAATGTGGATTTTCGGGTTCTCCCTTAGGGTATGCTCGACGGAACCGCGTAATTTAGTGTCCTCACTTGAGTACTTAGTGTCTAATGGAGGACAGGTACTCCTAGGAGGCATTAGATTAGGTGGTTCTGCCACAGGTGGTATCAGAGCATAAATAAGAAAATAAAGCTTCAAAATCCTTTTCTAAACAAAAATTTGACAACCTATTTTTGCAAAAAGTTAGGGTGTTTAACTACGAAATATATAAGTAGCCCTATTGTTATGATTAAATATTCGGAATAGGTTTCACTAGGCTTTCTTCGATGGAATGACTCTCGCGTAGAATACGATCTTTAAGTCGGTCACACTGGTACTGGTTTAAGTCATCGTGACCATATTGCTGGTAGATGCGCCCTTCATAGATGTCACGTATGTCGTAAGGAGCATGACTGACACATCATTGTTTTAGAGTTATTACTACAGGCAACACATTCCAAGGACTTTAATACAAAACGTGAGTCTGCAGTAATAGTGCTCTGTTGCCCTGCTTGATTATCCTAAAAACCGAGTCCTCTTTTGCAAAGTGTCGTGCGCGCGGGCTTCCCCCGCCTTGGGCCGCCACGGCGTGCACGCGCCCGCGCCCCGCGCTGGGCTGATAGGCCAGATGGGTTAAGGTCGGCCCTTTTCCTTTTTCCAAGTATTTGCTAATTTAGTTTCTAAGCCAAACTTGTAAATTCAGTACCAATTTGTGTAGCTAACCAAAAATTGTGAAACTTGTTTTGTTAGGTTCCTAAAATCATGATCTATCTTCTATTGTAGTTTATTCACATAGTTTCATAGAATTTTCAAGAGTAGACTAATTAATTTGAAGCACTTAAAATGGGTAAACATGAACTTGTAGGAATTATTCTGATGAACTGGTAGTAGTACTGGCCCTGAAATTTTTACAGTAGATTCCTAACAATATTAGGTACTCACTGTAATTTTTGTAGCTCCATAGAAATTAGTTTGTTAAGGTAACTAAATGAGCCCTAGTACGAAAATATATATTTAATCAGTTAAATGTCAAAAATAATTGGGGGTTTGTAGAACGAAAACATTTTTCGGAACAAGCCTTACTTGGCGACGTGGATACGAGACTAGTACGTTAGTCATTAAGCTAGCTCGTTAGCTCACGGGGAGTAATCATATTATAGAGTTCCTGTTACCATTGATTAATTGTGTCTCTGCTTTGCATCCACGAATATCATAATAGGAACAACGATGGATCGTGAAGATGACCGGAGTAGCGGAAACGATGGTGTCCTGATGATCGTGTCACCACGATGGAATGCTAACTTTTGGTTATATCTTATCTAGATAAGCCCCGGTGCATAACCCCTATTATTCTACACATTATTTTATGCTTGTGCATTAAGTTTAAGAAGTTGAATGAAACCCACTTGCATATATATATATATCCTTATCCTATGAGTCTTACTAGTATGACATGATCGTGTAGATTGCTATGCTATAGGACTCCGATAAAAGTCGAATGATTGTCTGTCACTTCGCGAGAGATAGGAAAGATATTATTGTTGTTATTATATTACTATCACAAGGAATATATATAAATGATAATCGGAAGACCGGGCGGAATGGTATTTTGGATCTAGACTTGGTTAGGCATTCGAGCAAGGCTCAAATTGCATTTGTTCCGCCTGTGTCCGTTAAGGACCGGCCGTTGCATTGGATCTAGTCAAGTCACAAACTTATTATCCTAAGCACATACTTGTTCATGGGAGTAGGGAAGGCTCGTTGCTCTCTTATCGTGGGTTCCGGCTCTTTCTGGACCGACTGATTGGAGGCGGGGATGATGGAGGTCTAAGCACCACACTGAGCCTGAGACTCACGTGTAGGGGCTTAGAGTCCAAGTTTGGACTGGGGACCTAGACCCTTGGTAGGAGAGTGGTGGGTTAGTTCTGCTTGTGCCTAGGGTACAAGCGGGGCGTGTGTTTCGAGGTACCTCAGCTGGGATACATTGGTTCACAAATCGCTAGTGATACGGTACGACTTGACTACGATCTGTCAACATAGTAAGAACTGGAATATGAAATATGGTAAAATGGTTCTGACTGCTTACCACCTGCTTGAAAGTAACACATGTGCTTACATAGAATGGTTAGTTAATAAACTAATGATGACTGCTAATAAAATTGAATATAAGGATGCACATTTAGTAATGTTTCCTACAGATGCAATAACCCACAAGCCAGATAGCCTTGCATATCCTTGGAGTCTTTTCTTTCCTCCTAACGGGTAAGTCTTACGGAGTACAATCGAGTACTCAGGGTTTGTTCTACCCTGTTGCAGGTGACAGGAACAAGTGGATCTGGCACTTGTGTGTGGAAACCTCCTGGTGGGCTCAGCGAAGATTTCCTTTACGTTGCATACATCGAGTTTATTTGAAACTTCCACCCAAAATGTTTTACAATGGAAAAACTTATAACATGTTACTGATGTATATAACGAATCATCATGTTAATGTTTAACTTGTCATTAAATGATTTAGTTTTCGCTGAAACTCTAATAACATGGTTATTTTCCGCTGTTATAAACAATGAATATTGTACTCTGATGTTGCATGGAAAGTGATGTAAGAAATAACGTAAGAATGTTGTAAGCTTTATTATTCTCTTATTTGTGATCCTGATGGAAAATGTGGATTTTTCGGGTTCTCCCTTAGGGTATGCTCGACGGAACCGCGTAATTTAGTGTCCTCACTTGAGTACTTAGTGTCTAATGGAGGACAAGGTACTCCTAGGAGGCATTAGATTAGGTGGTTCTGCCACAGGTGGTATCAGAGCATAAATAAGAAAATAAAGCTTCAAAATCCTTTTCTAAACAAAAATTTGACAACCTATTTTTGCAAAAAGTTAGGGTGTTTAACTACGAAATATATAAGTAGCCCTATTGTTATGATTAAGTATTCGGAATAGGTTTCACTAGGCTTTCTTCGATGGAATGACTCTCGCGTAGAATACGATCTTTAAGTCGGTCACACTGGTACTGGTTTAAGTCATCGTGACCATATTGCTGGTAGATGCGCCCTTCATAGATGTCACGTATGTCGTAAGGAGCATGACTGACACATCATTGTTTTAGAGTTATTACTGCACTGTGACTTTGTGCTTCGCGTTCGCCTATGGTTCACGCCTGCCGTGACCCACGTCTCCCTGTACTCTTTTCTATGTTCTTGTCGAACCCTTGCCTTGCTGCCGTATTAGTCATTAATGGCCTCGGACCTCGCTCACCTCGAACGCGCAAAAATTCGTTCGATTCGTTTGAAATGGCCCGTGCCGGAACCTGGGTGGACTGCGCCAGGACCACTGACCACTCTGTCATTATAAGCAGGGCCTGGCCTAGCCATTGGTACCACCACTCGGTGCACTTTAGCTCGCCTAACTTTTCCTTTTGAGCAAGATTTTTGCTCAAACCTTTCTTGCAACCACCCACCAGGGATGGCAGGAGTCTGGGTTAGTAGTTACTGCCTGAACATTGAGGGTTTTCCCAGAATCCTGTATGCCACCCTACAAAAGCTCAGAGTCAAGGATCGTCCCGAGTATGAGGGCCATGAGTACGAAAAGCATGGCACTGAGCAGTGTGAAGTTGCTGTCTACATTAGAAAGAGTGAGAAGTTTCCCGGCATCACTGAAGCCTAGAATGTGACCGCAACCGGGTTTCGCTTCGTCGACACCTACCAAGTTGTATCCTGCAAAGCCTTGCAGTACCTTTGCCTAGATCTATAAAGAGCCCATTGCACGTACCCCCATGAGGTTCTTTCCACCTTTGGAAAAGAATCGATGGGCATGGAGGGCTCGTATGGAGGCTTTGTAACGACAGGATGTGCAAGAAGACAGTCCAACCGTGGTGCACTTGACCACGTACCTACTTGCTCTGGATGAGCAGTATGACCGGCAAGCCTCAGAGCTAAGGAAGTGCCTCCGGTGAGCCAAGGAAGCTGAGATCTTCTCCAGATGCTCCAAGTGCAGCTTGCCGAAGTGCATGCTAGTGCGGCAGCCACAGAGAGTTGGGAGACTACCATGTTGGAAGCTCTAAAGGATGTTGAAGATCGACATGCCTATTAGTTAGGAGAGGCCTACCTTGTCACCAGGGCCAAGCGGAGGACGTTGGCTGCTGAACGGCAGGATCCCTTGATCGTGGAGGGAATCCCTGTCCACCCTGCTAGAAAAGGAGGACCAGTGTTATAGTACCGCTAGCACCCCCACCCTCAGAAGTGTCAGAAATAGAACCCCTGCTTCTCCTCACCCAGCCATTGCCAAGAGAGGAGGTAGATCCTTAGCCAGGGCGGTAAAAGAATTCGTCGAGCCTAGGAATGAAGATGTGTGGTCCAATAAAATAGATTAGTTGCCTTTGGAAGATGTGCCCATAGTTAGTGGTGTCTTTCGTCACTGTCCTCCAGTATTGTAATCTTTCCGTTGTATTTCGTCCGTAGTTGTTGAGATCGTCCAATCACAGGGAAGGTGAATGATGTGTTGAGAATGGGAGTGTGAGTGCATGTATGTTGTACCAGTATGAGGCCGTTGGAATGTGTATTTTATTTATTTCGTTGTGTTTATTGCGTCCATCTACCCTTAAGTCTTGTTAGACATGCTTACGGTTTTCAAAGATGATGTTAAGTGGGTTACAAGAGAAGTTACCATTCAGATGCCAGCAGACCAGCCGTGATTGGATAATATAGGACACTGTATCGGCTAATTATGGATGTCCTAGTAGAACACTTGAATCTTTTTAAATCAAATCCGTTGTTGGATATGAATTCTTTGTCCCTTGTTGCGAAAGTAACCCTTGTTGTTTGAATCTTCCCTTGCAATACTCCTTAGATTCTATGGTCTATGATCCTACCGCCTTTATTGTGTGTAAGTTGATAGTAGTTGCCTGGTTAATAGCTTATGGTGCCGTGACGAAACTGAGGCCCCTGTGGAACAGCTACCACATGGTGACGCTACTCGGCACGCGCTGGTATCGAGGTTGTTGACCAAGTATATTTACCAAGTTACACTGCCATACCATTTTTGATACAAATATTCTTCCTGGAAATATTCAGGTGTTCCAAATGGGAAATCCATAATAGATTGATGAAATAGTGTTCTCTCAAAGTAAACAAGAGGATGTGGTTTTAGAGGAAGCATGTATGTTGCGATCTCAGTTCATACAAAGGTTGGCGCATATTGTGGACAAGGAAGGGAAGGAAAGAAGAACACTAGGGAAAAAGTTAGCCTTGGGTAGTAGAGAGTGCTTAGAAAAGCCTGAGTGGATGTCAAGTCCCAAGCTCTGTGTCCAGCTAGACCACGCTGCGCACGCCGGTCACTATTGCCGCGTGCCCTGCGAAAGCCGTCTGTGTCGGGCCCATTAGTAGCATGTTCTCGTGTGGCCATGACATCGTGCCGCACTCGCCATCCTCGTGTACTGTGTGTTTCCCCTCCTGTCGGCTCTCGATCCCATGCCCTCATCCCCATATCGGGCACCCCGCTCCCTCATTTTCTTCTTTTGGGCACCGTCAGCCCGCACGCCTTCCCCGCCGAGCAGATCCCCTCCCCTATCCTTTTCCCCCTCCACTCAAGCTTGCGTAGGGAGCGCACCATGACCGACTTTATCCCCACAGCGTGAACCAAAGGTGTATCCCACCCACATCGTCTCCACTGCCGATGCACTACACCCCACCTCTGTTCGCCATTATAAGATGCCCCTGCTCTCCTCTTGCATTCCCATTCCCCTCGAATCCGAAGCAGAGCTACGAGATTCAGTCGTCGTTCACGGAACTAGGGTTGTCAGTCAGAGGTGATTGCAAAATCCGAGAAAAAGAAGGGATCTAGATTTCGGTCAAAGAAGTTCAAGTCCCCTTTGGTTAGTTTGGTCTCGGGGTTCACGATGTTTGAGTTCTCAGTCTCCTGTTTCTAGATCTGTTGGACATACGCCATGTTTTGGATAATCATTTTCTTGTTGTTTCTCCATTGTCCTCGTCTATCTCGACTCTGGATTAAGCCTCGGTTGTACTAGGTTGCTCTTAACCATGTATCCCTAAATTCCCCGTGTGGTTTAGTGTTCGACGGCATGTAATCTTCCATGTAAATTCGGATCTACGAAATGTAATTGCGTTTCCCCTCTTCTGATTCTTGCTCCGAATCTCAGGACGAGATTCTTTTTAGAGGGGTTGGTTGTAACACTTCTGGTGTTACGAGCTCGCTTAGCACCAAGGTTAAGGCCTAAGAGAAATCAGTCAACCAAATTTTTGGGTTTTGAAAACCTAATACGCACATGAAGTAATAAGTGAATCATATGTGACTCACTTTTGTGGACTCAAATAAACATCCAAGGTAACTCACTCGGTGCGTGAAGTATTTAAAAAACGTCCGATAACGATTCTAGCAAATAAATAGCGAATGGCTTGTTCTATTCGATTAAGCATGAAAAACAATTTTTATAAAATTTTTAAAGTATAACTCGTATTTATTACTTGAATAAAAATTGGAGTGCAAGTTTAGTAGAGCAAAATGCAACTTTTATTTTGGTGAGTAGAAATTGTTTAATAGTATATTTGATAGCTCATAAATTGAATCCGAAATTAAACTAGAACTTTTCATGAATCGGCAGGAAGTTGAAATTATAGTTAGAATACTATTTTGACGAATTATATTGAGCAAAATAGTTAAAGTGTGCTTAAGTATTTCGCTCCTATGGGTTAATATGCAGTATGGGCTATGTCATGATATGCTTGTTAGTTGAAATCGACAAGGTTCAGACCTTTTAAAAATTAAGGCAAACGCGCTAGTGGATGTTAGTTCAAAAGTGAAATATATGATTTTCTAAGTATGGAAAGGTGGTAGACAATGCAATCTTGACATTTGATTTCCAACAGAAAGGTTTAGACACTACCGCATTTTTGGTATTGTTGATTGCATCTAAGTGAGCATTTGAGAATGGTATAGGTCATCGTGGTGTTGGGTGTTACGTTGCTCTCTTTAAAATTGCTCGAACTTTGTAAGAACGCGTTGTGAACTATGTGGTTGGTGCTCTGATTGTGAACCGACGTTTCCGCGACGAACTGCACTCGTTGATCTTCCTCCTCAGCGGCTCATTGATCATAACCATGGTTTCGCTAGAAACTGGGTAGCGTGAACTATGGATGGGGTGAGCGGTTGAGCCTTAGGTGGGGTAATTAGTTGCTTTTGTGGAGCTTTAAAATTCATGCGTGTTGCCGTTTCGGCCGTTGGGCTTCCGTGGTCGCGGTCACCACGCGAGCATGGCGCCGCAGCTGCCTGGCCGCTCCTGGCCGTGGCCGCTGCTCCGCTGGCCAACTTCACTGGTAGCTGGCCGCACATCGGGCCAGGGTGGGCCGCGCTCGTCTCCGTGGGACCGAGCGAAGTGGTGTAGCTTCAACAAGGAAACATAAATTAAAGTCATGCCGAAAATGTGTTGGGGGTCAACACTACACTAACACATGTTTCACACTTTCACCTGCAATACCTACTTTGCTGGCTCACTAAGATTTGGTTTGTATTGTATTGTATTCCCACATGTTTTAAAAAAAGTTCAGCAGGGCATCTTAGTGATGTGAGGTGTCAGAAGAATCTAAGGCGTGCTAAGATTAGGGGTTTGCTATAAATCTTCTACAATTTAGCTCATATAATTGAATGGAAATACCCACCTAAACAAACAACAGAACTTAAGCTGGGTTTTCAGTTGTCATTGTGATCCAGATTCCAGCCAGCCAAGCAACCAACGATGTGCGATGAGCATCAGCTCAAACTACGGCAACGAAGTGAGACGTGATTTAACATTATAGCTAACAAGTGTTAATCTCAATGGATCATATAGACTGCAGAGTTACCCAAATTGTTGGTCACACGAATCCTCAAGTCATTTCTCGACAACAACAGCAGCAAACTATAGAGAATAACCAGATACTGAAATAACTATATCGTGGCAGAACTGTCATCATGGGACTGGGAGTTCATATTCCATGTGAGAGTAACCCTAACCAGGGTCCATGGCAAGTTTTATTGGCGATAATTTTCCCATTCAACACGAGAAAAACTTAAGTGATGGAAACTATAACGAACAGAAAGGTATAGAAGTAAAGAAGATTCAATATAGTACTTTGATTGCGTTGGTAATTGCAGTATGTTCCCCACATAAAGCCTTTTTATTGATTTGGGACCACTCCAAAGAAATGATTGATGCGAAGATGCCCTACCTTATTTTATTCTTTGGAAGTCTGCAATGAAACGCTTATTCCACCTGCTGCTTATTTTGATCTTCTTCCAATGGGGGCAGGAGCGGCTGATACTTTGGTCTGTTTTTCTTCAGAAGAAGGTAGGTTGACCAGTACCAGAACATCAGAATCCTACCCTGTGCGACTAGAGTGTCTGCAATTCGAATTCCTCCCAATGAAAACCTTTCCAAGGCCTGCCACATAAAACTAGCACATCAAAACTGGAATATTTTCTTTAAATAGAATTATAAAAATGTTTATGGCAGCTTGGCTTGGAGTTAACAAATAGAAGACAGTAGGTTGACCAATAAAAAAAAAATCACAATCAACTAACAGTAGTATTTTTTCCCCATAAAAGCAATTAAGCAAATAAATATTATTTTGTGGTCATCATGGTGCCCACAGTAATTCTATCCATGGACAAACTGCCATGAGCCATTTTCATTAGAATACATTACAAGATTTCAAGCCAAGTAATTTCCCCTTGCATTTGACCAAGTTCTTTTTTGGTCAGTTTTTTTTTTCTTCTGCTGAATGTCACCAAAACACTACCTGTTCACCCGTTTGAATGTCATATGAATGTTGTTGCTCAAATTGCAGACCCTTGAACTCGTTAATGCAAAGCCCTTGAAAGGCCCTGAAAATTAATGACAAAAGAATAGCATCTAGTTGTTAGATGATGAAATGCTTACTACACTAGACTCAACTAATATCACAAGAAAAAAAAATGAAGAATACCATCTAATGAGAGATATTCTTGGGATCCAACGAAATATGACTGGAGTATTGTCAGGGTTAACATAGTATCCTCCAAATACAATAAACACTGTCATAAGGGATGGCCCAAGAGCCATTGCAGCTTCAGTTGTAGGAGCCATTGCTCCAACAGTGAGACCCATCGCTGATGCAGCAAATGACTCAACAGTCACAATACCACAGAATTTGGTAAATCTGGTAGAGTGAGAAACGTTCTTTAGACAATCATAAGCAAAACTGCGATAGATATACATAAAATGATGCCTCTGAGCATTGTCAAAAAAGATCTAAAATTACACTGACCTAGAAAATGTTGGGTGAAGTTTAGCCATTGGATAGAGAATTGATCCAAATATCAATGGAAATGCTGCTCCAATGGGAATCTCGGCCAACAACTTAGATGAAAGATATGGTCCCAGTGCATAGGAACCTTTTGCTCGTTCTCTGTCAACTATAGTTCGTTCTTTTGGGAAAACTCCCACAGTCTTTGTCAGTGCAGCCATTGCTGTGTTTATGGCAGCCACCTTAACTCATGTATTAAAAAGAAAAAGGCAAACACAAAATATGTTCAGACAATATTTCTAGAACAACTTCATCAAAATACAATCAGAACAATCATATGAAGTGCCAAATGTTCGAAGACAGTGAATATGTTACATATATCCTGAATGCAAAATATGTGCAAACTAGGTATTTAACTTCAGAAGCCCTCAAAGGTTCACAATATTCTACCTGAAGTAGTCCCATCCTGTCTTGTATGGATGTTTGAGATTTTCCCATTCGCCAGAACACAGATCCAAATATAACTGCTGAAGCAACAGACATTCGAGCTCTCACTTTGTTTGTTGGTCCATCACGAAAAGCCTGAACACAAAAGATCCTACACATTATAAGAAGCATGGATGACAAGAGATAGTCAACCTACATCTTAACATGTGTACTCAACTGTCCTCAAATATGTTATAGCTATTTCTTCTTTTTCAATGACACACAGTTTCCTGCGTGTTCGAGACAAAAATATCTTATAGCTATGCAAGTAGCACATTTCAAGTTTGAACAGTAATGCTTCTCCAATATCAATTAAAATGAACAATAAACTGTATATTTCATAAAGATCAGAATTAGGTAATAGGTGGACACTACAGACATTTTAGGTACAAATATGACATCGAGGTCTACAATTGCTTAGGCTAAAATCAAATGTCAACAAAGCTATATTCAGAGCAGCTAGCCTTTGTAAGTACCTAAAAATTTATTCACACACACACACACACACACACAGAGAGAGAGAGAGAAAGGTTAAGCTGGAAACATGATTAAAGGATAGGCATATTGAGATGAACCTGCATCCATGCTCGCTTAAATAGCAAACGAAATTGCCTCCACCAACCATGCCTTTGCTTCATTGTAGCCTTCCGAACAAGTTTGGCAGACAATTCAGGATCGTCTGGAGTTGTAATTAAATTGTTACCTTCAGTGACCAGAGCTTTGTTAGAAAACACCTCAATGAGGTTCTCAATCCTTTTCTGTGATGACTGTACACTTTCAGTTGAGCCATAATCAATAGAAATGAGATCAGCCAAGAACTCAGCAGGGTTCATATGATCTGGACACTGATACCTGATAAATTATCAAAACTCAAGTTATCAATGGGCAATGCTAACAAAATTAAAATAAACATCATGATATATTGGCCATTTACGTAACAAAAGAAAAGGCACAATTGCTTATTGATCAGAACTCAAATAGACAGAGACCAGAGGCATGCTGCATGTGCATGTTACAAACATGCAATAATTAACCTCCAAAAGTTCTAGCATAGCTAATATTGGAATTTTGATGTGTACAATGACAACAAGGATGAATGTAGTCAGTGACACGAAGTAATTAGTTTTATTGGAAATGCAAACAATGAAAGTGCACACCGCGATGCCAGATTGTTTTGTTATACTAAAAACAAAATAGGTTTGAGAAGGGGTGCATGTTCACTGTTCAGGATTGGAAATGAATTATTTACTAGGCTATGCTAGACCAGGCAAGCCAAAAAGTGAGCACACACAAAAATATATAGGGCAAAACATTGAAATCAAGTAGAAATCATGATAATAACATACTTAAGAAAAGACCGGAAGGAAAGGAAGGGTGTAGCATAACCACCCTAATGATGCGAAGTATGTTAGAGGTTCTTCTTTTGCAGGCCCCATGTATACAATTTCTCCATCGGACAGTAGTACGATGTCATCAAATTTGCCATAGACTGAACCTCTTGGCTGGTGTATTGAACAGATAACAGTGTGCCCATCCTCAGCAAGCTGACGAAGAGTCTCCATGACCTTCTCAGCTTGGAAGGCATCAAGGCCTAAAAGACAAATCACAAACATAGAAAAAAATATAACTTAACATTTGACATTTTCATATTGTCAGATGACCAAACAGATGTTGATGACTAATGTTTATGATGGATCTTGTTTTATGCTAGCTCCAATGGACATACAAACCGAAAGACCATAGAGCATTCAGCAACAGAGCTGAGTTGCCATTGTCTCATCATGGTGAAACAACAAAATGAACCCTGAATGATGTCAAAATGATGATGCAAAACACTAGCCAAAGTAGTTATGTTTCAGTTAAAAAAGTAAGTTAAGATCCTTATGCTTCACGATTACAAATTTACAGTGCCTTCAACATAAATGATTTTGATAATACAGACAGTTTATTTTCATTTGATCACGGTGTCATATCTGACATGAACTGTTGTATTTGGAAGATGTGATCAGAGAAATAAAACATATTAGCTACATACAAATGTTTCAAGTCTAAATGAGGACCACATTAGAAGCAATAAAGAAAACCCTTGTTCAAATAGGGTAGGCTAAGGCTAAATCAGTTTTAAATACCTGTTGTTGGTTCGTCCGCAAAGATGACTGAAGGGCTAGCAATCAGTTCACATGCAAGTGAGAGGCGCTTCTTCTCACCCCCACTTATTCCACGAACTTTGGCATCACCAACAATAGAATCAGCACAGTTGACCTAGTCAACAATCCAACCATTAAGACTGTCCTCGGAACCGTTCACTTCAATTTCTAGAAACACTAACCAAAATGCTAGCACTCACCAACCCCAGACGAAACAAGAGATCATTGACATAGCTCTCCTTTCTCTCAGGAGCCCACAGGTCAGGAAGCTGGAGCTCAGCAGCAAGTGAGAGCGTCTCCCGCACTGTAAGCTGCGAGAAGAACAGGTCTTCCTGCCTGACAAAAGCAATCCTGCACAAGGAGATAGTCATCAGCTCATTTCCAGAAACAAGAGCAGAAGTAAGACCCCAGCTGCATGGATACAACTTACTTATATCCACCCTTCGAGATAGGCCGACCGTTGACATACAGAAACCCGGAAAGGTGCAAGGAAGACGATGCCGTGAGCTGCCCTGCTAGCACATTGAGCAGAGTTGTTTTACCAGACCCCGATGGTCCCATGAGTGCTAACAGCCTCCCCGGTTTGGCCTCCCCTGACACATTTGACAGCAGAAACCTTGCCTGGCAATTGACAATTAGTAGACAGCATGCCATAAACATCTATCAGTTCACTCCAGTTACCACCTGATATTTGTACAATTGCAATGGTACAAATTATGCAACTTGTTGTAGAATACAGGGGTCAACGAGTCAACGCAAACGAGTACACCTGGCAAACTGAACGAGAGGACGACAGACGGACAGAGGGGCAAATGGGCAATTTGAGGGTTTCGTTTCGTGCGCGCGGCTGCGGCGAGATGGAGTGAGGTGGTGCCGTGGCGGCGGTGCAGCGACTCACCACTTCCCCGCGCTTGTTCTTCAGCGCGCAGGTGATGCTGGCCCACCGGATGGTCACGGGCGGCACGCCACCGCCGCCTCCCTCGCCGGCCTCCGCATCGGTCTCGTCGTCCTCCGTGTCTTCCGCCGGCGGAAGGAGCGCGGGGCCGGGTCCCGCGATGGCGCGGACGAAGAACGCCGCGGCCAGCGCCGCCAGGAGCTGCCCCAGCCCCCTGACCTCCATCACACACGCGGACGCCGATGGCTACCCCCACCCCCCTTCAATCTAGAAGGTTCGGAACGTCCGGGAAGGCGGCCGAGTGCGACACGGAGGAGAGTGGCAAGCGGCAGGGTTTAGGAGCCTCTGCGCTTCTGCGGGGTGTGAGGACTGAGGAGAGGAGTTCGTGTGGTGGTGGTGAGTTTGTTGCGGCATGAGCGACGAGGTGGGGGAAGGATACGGATTGCTGGGTGTGTTGCTGAACTGGGCCTTTTCTGGTGTGGGCCAGGGCTGTACGATTAGTTTCGTTGAGCTGTTTGTGAGGCAGTGGGCCAGGGATTTGGGTTCACGTTGGTGGCCAGGTGGGCCTTTGATATGGACCCGTGACTTGAGCTAGTCACGCCGCTCAATTCGTAGTCGTAGCAAACTGTTTTCCCCCTCTATTTCGGAATGAGCGAATACGTTGCAAGAAATGGTGAGCATGCTTTATTCCTAAAGTAGAATTGGTGATTGGGAGAGGATAACGATACTGATACCCAGTGGAGAGTTCCGTGCCAGCCAATTTAGCTTATTGTGCTTTTCATACTTTTGCCTAATTTGAAGCAAAATTTATTTTTAGTTAGACGAGCCTTGAGCCAACCAAGAACCAACACAAACGATCTAGATAGATAAGAAAAATCTTGCATCCCTATCCATATTGGTCATGTTCTGCAGCACTATTTCAACAGCATTTTTCAGCAAACGAACAATATTTTACTTTTATAATAAATCAGCATAAACCAAATTTCAGCGACGAACGGCACAAGTAGAGCATCCAGCGTCTACTGCTTTTGTTATATGACAATGAGAGGAACTGTGAAAGCGTACTTCAATTACGAGAAAGAGCACCGAAGAATACATCATGTCATCTTTGTCAATGCATTATTTATAGTGAGGTGTGGCTTCCGCTTGAATGGTGACTCCGTTTATATTTACCCCATCCTTCTTGTCTACGGAAGGCTAACACATTCCACGACAACAGGGTACGTACCTGTAAGTCGTTGCACTGCACTGTAACCCGGACTCTAAGCTGGCTTTCTTCCGGGTCGCCTGGCTTTATTATTTACCGTATATGAAGTCTTCTGCGGTTGGCTTCTCCCGTCCCCATATGCAGCCTGTTCACTTGTTTGTTTCAGCCAGTCCAAACCAGCCAGCCAACAGTGTTTTCCTCTCACAACAAATCAGCACCAGCCAGCCCAAACCAACCCAAAAACCAACCAGCGAACAAGCCGCATGATCTCAAAAAGGGAGCAGAGTGTGTCCGGTACAAGCAAGAAGCTCAAAAGCAGATAGCGGCCGAAGCAACCAAAGGAAGCTTCTTAATTACAGCTCTTGTTTAGATTGCAAGTTTTTTCACTCTCTCTCCATCACATTAAATCTTTGGACACATGCATGGAGTATTAAATGTATATAAAAAATAACTAATTACATAGTTTGATTGTAAATTACGAAACGAATCTTTTAAGCCTAGTTAAGCCATGATTGGACAATAATTGTTAAATACAAACGAAAGAGCTATAGTGCTAAATATTAATTCCTAATCTTAATCTAAACAAGGCCTAGGATTCGCTAAGTGCTGTGCGGCCCAAACAAGACGCGGGAGATTTTTATATGATAATAACTAATTAAAAATCCCAAGCTGGCCATGACCCATGACGCCGCCGCCACTCTCCAGAAGCGTCAGCACTGTTCGCCCCGCGCGCCTCTGCCATCTGGGCCCCACCAAGTGGAATCAACGTCTGCCCTGACGTGAAGCCTTCTCCCCACTTCCCCAGCAACCCGCTGCCTACCCCCACCATTCCAATTGTCACCGCGCCTCCATGGCCCACGCGTCGTGTCGTGTGACTTGGTGGGCAGGTGAAGTGTGAACCCGTGAGAAGGAAGCAAAGCGCCGTTGGCTCCCCCCATCCGATGACTCAGGGCTTACAAAACCATTATAGTTTTTATAGACACTAATCACATTACTACATATTCAATTTTATTGATGTGGCATACTATTTATTGAGAGAGGAGAAAAGAAAGAAACTGGGTCTTATCAAGAAACGACGTCTACCCAAGCATCGAGGCCGAAGAAACTATTCGCGATCGCGATGGGAGAAGCCCCTTCCTGCGCGAGCCGGGCGAGGCCCAAGCGTAGTTTCTACTGCCTTCATCTCGATCTCATGCAGAGTCCCTCGGGCGGTCGCCCCTTCCTGCGCGAGCCGGGCGAGGGTGGCCGGCCGCCTGTGACATTCAAGAGCGATGGTACGAACTCGTTTAGCATCGTGATTTAGGTCTAAGTAAAATTTTCGTAACGAGTTTCTCGGATTTTTAATTTAAAACGTACTTGAGGCGATAAAGAATCCGGTGTGACTTAGTTTCGTGGACTTAAATAAACGCCCAAATTAAATTACTTAGTGCGTAAAAATATTTAGAAATGTTCGATAACGGTTCTAGCAAATAAATAACGAACGGCTTGTTTAATTGATTAAGCATGAAAACAATTTTTATAAACAAAATACGATATGACCGGTATATAGTACTTAAGTAAAATTCGGAGCATGTACGCCATCCATAGGTGTCACGCGTGTCGTATTGTGCACGACTGACTCGTTCCTGTTCCAGGTTAGGTCTGCACTGTGGTTTCGTGTTTTGCGTTCGCCCGTGGTTTACGCCTGTCGTGACCCACGTCTCTCCATACCCCTTTTCTGCACTCTTGTCGGACACCTGCCCTGCAGTCGTACTAATCAGTAATGGCCTCGACCTCGCTCGCCTCGAACGCGTGAAATTTTGGTCGATTCATTCGTAGTGATCCCGCGTAGGAACCCTGGTGGACCGCGCCAAGACCACTGAATGCTCCCCCTTTATAAGCAGAGCCTGACTTAGCCATTGGTACCACCACTCGGCGCACTTTAGCTAGTCCAGCTTTTCCTTTGAGAAAGCTTTTCGCTCAGTCCTTCCTCACTACAACCGTCAGAAATGGCAATAGCCTAGGTTAGTAGTTACTGTCTGAATATCAAGGGTTTTCCTAGAATCCTGCATGCCACCCTGCAAAAGCTCAGAGTCAAAGATCATCTCGAGTATGGGGGCCGTGAGTATGAGGAGCGTGGCACCGAGCGGTGTGAAGTTACCGTCTACATCGGGAAGAGTGAGGAGTTTCCTGACCTCACTGAAGCCTGGAGTGTGACCGCAACTGGATTTAGCTTCATCGACACCTACCAGGTTGTGGCCCGCAAAGCCCTATGGTACCTTTGCTAGATCTATGAAGAGCCCATTGCCTGTACCCCTATGAGGTTCTTTCCCCTTTTGGACAGGAATCGGCGGGCATGGAGGCCTTGCAAGGGGAGGATGCACAAGAGGACAGTCCAATCATGGTGCACTTGACCACATATCTACTTGCTCTGGATGAGTAGTATGATCGGCAAGCCTTAGAACTGAGGATCTACCTCCAGCGAGCGGAGGAGGCCGAGATCTTCACCCGGATGCTCCAGGTGCAGCTCACCGAAGTGCATGTCAGTGCTGCAGCTACTGAGAGCCACGAGACTGCCATGTCGGAAGTGCTGAAGGAGGCTAAAGATCAGCATGTCCATCAGCTGTTTGAGGCCTATCTTGTCACTAGGGCCAAGCGGAGGACGCCGGCTACTGAAAGGCAGGATGCCCCAATCTTGGAAGGGATCCCTATCCCTCTGCCAGAAAGAAGGAGAACCGATGTTGCAGTGCCGCCAGCACCTCCACCCTTGGAAGTGTCAGAAGTTGAGCCCTTGGTTCCTCTCACTCAGCCAGCGCCAAGAGAAGATGTAGACCCATAGCCTAGGAAGTAGAAGAATTCGCCAAGCCCAGGACTGAAGATGCATGGTCTCGAATAGATTAGTTATCTTGGGATGTTGTACCCGTAGTAGTAGTGTTGTTCGTCGCTGTCTCCGGTATTGTACTCTTGCCTGTTGTTCATCGTCCGTAGTTGTTGAGATCGTCCGATCGTAGGTGAATAATGTGTCATGAATGGAGACTGAATGCCTATATGTTGTACCCGTATAAGACCATTCGGAATATGCATTTGGTTTATTTCACTATGTTTATTGCGTTCATCTATCTTAAGTTTCGCTAGACGTGCTTAGAGTTTTCAAGGGCGATATTAAGTGGGTTACAAGAGAAGTTACCATTCAGATATCAGCAAACCGGTCATGATTGGATGACATAGGATACTGTATCGACTAATTATGGATGTCCCAGCAGAACACTTGAATTTCTTTAAACCAAATCCGTCGTTGGATTTGAATTCCTTGTCCCTTGTTGTGAATGAAACCCTTGTTGTTTGAATTTTCCCTTACAATACTCCTCTTATTCTGTGGTCTATGACCCCACCACCTTCATGGCGTGTAAGTTGGTAATAGTTGCCTGGTTAATAGCTTATGGTGCCACGATGAAACCGAGGGCTCCCTATGGAATAGCTGCCACATGGTGACGCTGCTCGGCACGTGTGTCGACGAAATATGGTCGGCAGTCTACCTAGGGGTATGCCCAAGGTAGTAGATTATCGGCAGACAGATGCGCAAGCTACAGACAAGATGGTGACGCAAGACAGACATGAGGTTTTATCCAGGTTCGACCACCGTGAAGGCGTAATACCTACGTCCTGCGTCTGATTGTATTACTGTATGTCAATGAGAGATGTGTATCTAGATGGATCGTGTCTGCTAAGGGACCCCTGCCTCTCCTTATATAGTCTAGAAGGACAGGGTTATAAGTAAAGTATCCTATTTGGTACTATACAATGTCTTGCGGTGCACGCCGAGCAGTGCCGTGCACGCCTTGATCTTGTAGGCCAGGCCACCTCTGATGGTGCAGCCCATGTCTTGTCTTGAGGATACCGGGGGCTATACCCCCATAGCTAGTCCCCGAGCCTAACAGTAGGTGGCGTAGTCATGTGGTGCCAGGGTCAGAAAGTAGAAGACCAGCCGAGCAGGCAGCCAGTCCCTAGACATAGCCTCGAGATGAGAACACGCACATTCACTGCAAGGTGAAGTGTGTCCACTTAGTCCCTAAGCCTGCTGGAAGATGAAGAATGAGTCTTATAGTAGGTCAAAGAAAAAGAAGTCTGAAAGCTTGTCCACGTCATCTGACATGCGTGTATCAAGACCCTAGACATGCTGCCCAAGATCAGCACCCTAATCCAAACAGCATGGAGCAGCTTGGTAGCACATTGATAAGACGTAGCAAGATTCGACCACCAAGAAAGCACTGAGGAGCCCCCGGCGTCGCTGGCGATGACCGAGCACCAAGGAGCGAGGAGTCCCCGGCATCGCTAGTGATGATCGAGCATTGAGAAGTCTCCGACGTAGGTGGCGATGTTTGAGCACCGAGGAGTCACTAGCGATGACCGAGCATCGAGGAGCGAGGAGTCCCTAGTGTCGCTGGCGATGACCGAGCACCAAGGAGCGAGGAGTCCTCGGCGTCACTGGTGATGACCAAGCACCGAGGAGCGTGGAGTTCCCGGCGTCGCTGGTGATGACCGAGCACCATAGAGCGAGGAGTCCCCGACGTCACTGGCGATGACCGAGCATCGAGGAGCATGGAGTCCCCGGCGTCGCTAGCGATGACCGAGCACCGAGGAGCGTGGAGTCCCCGACGTCGCTGGCGATGACCGAGCACCGAGGAGCGAGGATTCCTCGGCGTCGCTGGCGATGACTGAGCATCGAGGAGCGTGGAGTCCCCGATGTCACTGGCGATGACCGAGCACCGAGGAGCGAGGAGTCCCCGGCGTCGCTGGTGATGACCGAGCACCGAGGAGTGAGGAGTCCTCGGCGTCGCTGGCGATGACCGAGCATTGAGGAGCGAGGAGTCTCCGGTGTTGCTAGCGATGACCGAGCACCGAGGAGCGAGGAGTCCCCAGCGTCGCTGGCGATGACCGAGCACCGAGGAGCGAGGAGTCCCCGGCGTCGCTGGTGATGACCGAGCACCGAGGAGCGAGGAGTCCTCAGCGTCACTAGCGATGACCGAGCACCGAGGAGCGAGGAGTCCTCGGCGTCGCTGGCGATGACCGAGCACCGAGGAGCGAGGAGTCCACGGTGTCGCTGGCGATGACCGAGCACCGAGGAGCGAGGAGTCCCCGGTGTCGCTGGCGATGACCGAGCACCGAGGAGCGAGGAGTCCCCAGCGTTGCTGGCGATGATCGGGCACCGAGGAGCGAGGAGTCCCCGACGTCGCTGGTGATGACCGAGCACCGAGGAGCGAGGAGTCCCCAGCGTAGGCGGCGATATCCGAGCACCGAGGAGTCCTCGACGTAGGCGGCAAGGTCTGAGCACCGAGGAGTCCTCGGCATAGGCGGCGAGGTCTGAGCACTGACGTAGCTGACGACGTCCGTGTAGTGAAGTGTGCCCACTTAGTCCTCGAGCACGAAGGATCCGTGCGCCGAGGAGTAACCGGCGTAGCTAGCGATCAGTTCAATCAATTGGTCGGCGATGGAGTCCATGAGCCAAGTGGTCCGACCAGTTGATCGGTGGAGAAGTCCAAGCACCAGGTGGACGATGATCCTACAATACAAACATGTAGAATGGGTAGTACATGATGTAAAAATAAATGAACTCTGGAGAAAAATAGTGATGAAACGGCGTATGTAGTTCGGCGATCAGTTGGCGTGAAAATATATTTATGTTTAATATAAACTGCCCGAACAGTTAGTGTGTAGCTGAGTCTCCAGCCCTAGCTAGCCCATAGTCCATAACGTCGAGCGCGGAGCTCGTGCACGTGTAGGAGGAACATACATCGCTAAGGAGCCGCTGCCGACCACCCATAACGCAGAGGGCATACGCTCATGCACATGTAGGGAGGAGCCGGAGATAGGGCTGTCTCTAGAGGCGTCCGAGCATCAATGTGACTGTTCAAGGGTTTGCCTTAGACTTAGTTGTATGTCATCTTTAAGATGGTATACATGAAAGAAAAACGTTTGGAGAGCAAACATAGAGAAAACAGCTCGGAGAAACATTATGGTGATATACGAAGATTGGAGAATATTTAGAAAAATATTAAAGTGTCACTTAGCTTTAGATAGAACATCTGGTCGGCGGCGTATGGCATTATCTGGTTGGCATTGATGAAGTTGCCCAGCGCTCAAGCTTTCCAAACTGTCATCATGGCGGCAGTCGCGGTTGTCACGGCGCCGTTCTTCATGGCGATCATCATTGCAATGCGACAGGTGGTCGGAGTAAGTAGTCCGGGCAACATCATCCTGATCAATGGAGTTGAGCAGGTCGGTGTTGTCGATCTGTCTCCCTTTGTAACGAGGAAGCGAAAGATGGGTTGTCGGCGTGGCTGAAGACGATGCTGGTGTGGCCGGAGCCAGATCCAACATGGTCGGAGCCATAGCTGATGCTGGTGAAGCAGTGGTCGACGCAGATTGGATCTACGCCTTCTCCGTGGTCATGGCGATGAAGTTATCAGAGCCAGTGGTCTAGGTGATCTGGCCGATGGTGAACGTGAGGCCGTTCGGCGTAGCCATGGAACTGAGGATGATGACCATCTTGTTCGTCTAGGGAGCAGTACGCACACCCCCTACCTGGCGTGTCACTGTCGACGAAATATGGTCAGTAGTCTACCTAGGGGTATGCCCAAGGTAGTAGATTATCGGCAGACAGATGCGCAAGCTACAAACAAGATGGTGACGCAAGACAGACACGAGGTTTTATCCAGGTTCGGCCATCGTAAAGGCATAATACCTATGTCCTGCATCTGATTGTATTATTGTATGTCAATGAGAGATGTGTATCTAGATGGATCATGTCCGCTAGGGGACCCCTATCTCTCCTTATATAGTCTAGAAGGACAGGGTTACAAGTAAAGTATCCTATTTGGTACTATACAATGTCTTGCGGTGCACGTCGAGCAACGCCGTGCATGCCTTGATCTTATAGGCCGGGCCACCTCTGATGGTGCGGCCCATGTCTTGTCTTGAGGATACCGGGGGCCATACCCCCACAACGTGCTAGTATCGAGGTTGTTGGCCAAGTACCTTTACCAAGTTATACTGTCATACTGCTTTTGCTACAAATATTCTCTTCGAAAATATTCAGGTGTTCCAACGGGAAATCCACAACGGGTTGATAAGATAGTGTTCTTGCAAGGTAAACGAGAGGAGGTGGTTTTGGGAGGAAGTATGTATGACATGGTCTCAGTCTACATGAAAGACAGATTGGTCGAGTAAAGAAAAGAAAAAGAAGAGTAGTAGGAAAAAGGTTAGTCATGGATAGTCTGGAGTAATTGTAAAAGCTGTGTGGATATCATGTCTCAAGCCCTATGTTTAGTTGACCATGCTATGCATGCCGGGTTATTCGCTACGTGCCTTGCGAACGTCGTTGGTGTCAGGTCCATTCTCGTGTGGCCGTGGTATTATGCCGCACTCGCCGTCCTTGTGCACTATGCGCTTTTCCTTTTCCTAGCATCCGGTCAGCTCTCGACCCTCTTGCCTTCATCCTCGTACTAGACCCCCCCTTTCCCTTTCCTTCTTTCTTCTTTTGGGGACACGACCGCCCACACGCCTCCCACGTCGAGCGCACCCTCTTATCTTCCCTCCTTTATTTCTCCTCCGCTCGTTTGCGCAGGGAGCGCACCATGGCTGTGTTTATCTCCACAACATGAACCGTCTGTGTATCCCATTCACGCCGCCTCTGTTTCTAGTGTGTTGCGCCCCACCTTCGTTCACCGCTATAAAATACCCTTGGTCCTTGCTCATCTTCTTCATCCCATTTCCTCACATTCGGAGTAGAGCTACGAGATTCAGTTGTCATTCATGGGACTAGGCTCGTCAGTCTGAGGTGATGGTGTAATCTGAGAAGAAAGGATCTGGTTTTTGAAGAAGTTCAAGTTTCCTTGGTTAGTTGGTCTTAGGGTTCACGATGTTTGAGTTCTTAGAGTCCTGTTTCTGGATCTGTTAGTGCTACACCATGTTTTGGATAATTATTATCTTGTTGTTTCTCCATTGCCCTCGTCTATCTCGACTTCTAGATTAAGTCTTGGTTGTATTAGGTTGCTCTGAACCATGTATCCCTAAATCCTTGTGTGGTTTAGCATTCAAAGTCGTGTAATCTTTCATGTAATCCCTGATCTACAGAATGTAATCGCGTTTCCCCTCTTTTGATTCTTGCTTCGAATCTCGGGACGAGATTCTTTTTAGGGGGTTGGTTCTAACACCTCTGGTGTTATGAGCTCATTTAGCACCGCGATTTAGGCCTAAGTAAAATTTTCGTAACGAGTTTCTTGGATTTTTAATTTAAAACGTACTTGAGGCGATAAGCGAATCCAGTGTGACTTAGTTTCATGGACTCAAATAAATGCCCAAGTTAAATTACTTAGTGCGTAGAAATATTTAGGAATATCCGATAACGATTCTAGCAAATAAATAGCGAACGGCTTGTTTAATTGATTAAGCATGAAAAACAATTTTTATAAACAAAAATACGATATGACTAGTATATAGTACTTAAGTAAATTTCAGAGCATGATTTTGGTTGCATTTAAAATATTGAGTAACAAACTTTAGTGCTTTAGCCGTGTTTGAAAATATAAATAGTCGACTTTTTAAATGAATATTTGAGAGCTGAAATAATAACGAGAGTACCGTCGGCCACTCGCCTCACCTACCTCGCCGGTACAACGCGTGTGTGATGAATGAGTTGGCTGGGCTGCTGTTGGCGTGTACTGCTTTGCTTGTTTTCCCTTCCTCCCTACCAGTTCTGTCGCTTCACCTTGTGCCTCTTGGCGTGCTCTCTACTCTGTGCCTTTCTTCTCTCTGCGGTCGTGGTCTTGTCCGTGCCAACCAACACGTTCGGCTAGCCACGCTGTGCCAAGTACGCCTCTACCCCATGCCTGTTCTTGACGTCGCCGTGGTCCACTACCACTGCTGCCACACACACTCGTGCACTCTCTTTCTCTCCCTTCTTTATCTATAGCCATGAGGAGGCGTCCTAGCTCTAGCCGAACCAGCCACAGTGCCTCGTCATGGCCACTGTCAGTCGGACTGCTCGGACTTCATCTAGCGAGCTCGCTCTCAGCTCCTAGCTAGCCCTTGTGCGCCTGCCTTTTTCTTTGCTTCCATCCGCTCCTCTCTTTCTGCTTGCTTTCGCCTCTAGAGGCCACAAATCGCTACGCCCGCACCCCTCTACCGCACTAGACCTGCAGTCCCCCACCCCATGCTGCCCTCCCATGCACCGGCACCATCGTAGTGGCTGCACCCGCTGACGCCCAATGCCGTTTTCCCCTCCCCGCTCCTCGGCCACCGCCGACAGGCTGCTGTGCCACATCCAGCCGCCCGCGCCCCTTGTCCTACACGCCCACCGTACCAAGCCACATGCCCCATCATGGCTGCGTCTGCCGGTGCCGGCTCTCCCCGCGCGCGAGGCTCCCTTGGTCCCACACTAGAGCTGTGGCCTCAGCTCCTATGGTTCCCCCACGCTGTTCACCTCGCCTCGCTCCTCCACGCCGCCGTGGTTGCTTCCTCTACCGCCAACGCGCGCGCGAGCGCGTAAGTCCACAACGCACCTGGGCTGTGTGGACCCATGTTGCTCCACTTCCGCAGTCACCGCGTCCGAAGCCCAGCGCAGCTCCACGCCGTCACTCTTTGCTGCTCATTCCATGTGTAGCATCGGAGGCTGCGTGCTCGCTGCTTTCTGCTGGCACCTGCGGCGGCTCCCGACGCTGGCCGTTGCACGTGCTGGTGCACCCAGATTCCATGTCGCGTCTCCGTTGTGGTCCGCGCCCATGCCTGCAGCGCTGCCCTACTACTCCATGGTGCCTCCTCAGCCATCGTCCACGCTGGGCGCAACCGCCTGGCTGCCGGTCGGTGCTCCCCGGTCTATGCTCTGCTGTTGAAGATGAAGTGAAGGGTATGAATCCAAACATAAATTTTGTACAGGGTCCTTACTACGAAATACGTGACTCATATGAATAGTATATGTTGGACTGATGGTTAGTTTCCAGAAAGCGCAAGGTTCTTTTTGCATAATTACGCGTCCTCTCTAGATCCTGGCCACGTGGGCCGGTTGTTGGGCCGCGGCCTGTGCACCTGGCCCGACCGCGCCAGCTACCGGCCTGTCGCCGCCCGCAACTGGGCCGCTCGCGTCCACGCTGCGCCTAGGCCGCCATGCCGCTTGGGCCATGCTCACCTGTCTGGACCGGCCTTGCGCCGCTGGGCCGCGCGCGCCGCACTGCTGGGCCTGTCGTGAGCGTTTGTGGGCCGCTCCCGCTGCGCGCCCGCTTGGGTCGGCCTGGTGCCTCCCACGCTTGGGCCGCGCATCCGTTGGGCCAAATAGGTGGCCGCTAGCCTAATAAGTTTTATAAAGCAAGGGTTAATTAGTTTCGGAAATAAACTTATAAAATCAATATAAAATGGTATAGGAATTTAAAAATTGTGAAACCAATTTTGTTTGTCTCCTAAAATTATGATCTACCTGTTAGTATATTTTGTTCACATAGTTTGATAATATTCTTGGAAGCTATATAATTAATTTAAGGTACTTAATATTGTAAAAATATAAATTTGTAGTTATTATTGTGATAAATTGGTAATAGTGTTGGATCTAAAATTTTTACAGTAGGCTCCTAGCAATATTAGGTACTCATTGTAATTTTTGTGGGTCCAGAATAATCTGTTTGCTAGGTAGCTAATGAGGCTCTATTTTGAACAAGGATTAAATCGATAGAATGAAATAAAGAAATAACTTGGGTTTGTATAACTAAAATAATTATTGGGAAATAACATCTTATTCGACAATATGGATATTGAGCCTAAGTACGGTCGTCATTAGAACTAGCTCGTTAACGTGAGAGGCGTAAATCGTATTTTCGAGTCACAGTTGCAGTCGATTAATTATGTCTTTACATTGCATCGCATTGCATATCATATAGGTACGATGATGGATCAACGGATCAATTAAAGGATGATTGAGAATCCAAAGATGGCGTAATGGTATTCTCTCCATGGGACGATGCAATGGTTTTTATATTCAGTTGATGGTGGATGATTGAAAGATGCCGATACTAACTTTTTAATATAAATCTTACCTAGGCAAGCCCTGGTGCATAACCCCTATTTTTCTACAGTTTAAATTATATTTATGCATTAAGTTTTAAGGAGTTGAGGGAAACCCACTTGCATATATATATCTTTATCCTAAGAGTCTTACTAGTATGATAGAATCATGTAGATTGGTATGCTATAGGACTCTGGTAGAAGTCGAGTAATTGTCTATCACTCGCGAGATATAGAAAATATATTACTGTATTATTATCACTTGGAAAATATAAATGGTGGAAAGGAAAAATGGTGACCGGACAGGGATATGGTTTAGGTATTGGTGGGTGTAAGGGGTTGTGTCGCCGCTAAAAGCTCTAGTTTGGTTTTGGTTAATTGATGAAATCCTAAGTGCTAACCTAGTTTATCAAAGTGATTATGAGATAGGTAGCACTACTCTAAGTGATGAAACAATGGCAAAGATCATGACGATGGTGATGACATGGTGATGATCAAATACTTAAACTTGGAAAAGAAGAAAGAGAAAAACAAAAGGCTCAAGGCAAAGGTATAAATAGTAGGAGCCATCTTGTTTTGATGATCAAGACACTTAGCGAGTGTGATCATATTTAGGTTAGATAGTCATACTATTATGAGGGGTGAAACTTGTATTGAAATGCGGTTATTAAACTGCCACTAGATGCTCTAACTCATTGCATATGAATTTAGGATCTAGTGGAGTGCTAACACCCTTGAAAATGTTTGTGAAAATAAGCTAACACATGTACATAAGATGATACACTTGGTGGTTAGCACATTCGAGCAAGGGTAGGAAACTTCACTAGTGCCCTAGACAGAAAAGACAAAGGTCACTATAAGTGATCGGACGCTGGTCTCAGTTAGACCGGCGCGTCCGGTTAGTAGCAGAAGTGAGCGCGTGGTCTCGGTCTTCAACCGGACGCTGGCGCTAAAAGTGACCAGACACTGGCAGGGTGTGTCCGGTCAATGCTGACATAAACTGACCAGACACTAGTGTTCAACCATGTGGGGGACAAACCACCATTCTTTAATGGCACATGCTATGATTATTGGAAGAGAAAGATGAGGATGTATCTTGGTTCAATCAATGATCAAGTATGGGAAGTGACCGAGAATGACTATGCTATCATTGATCCTGATGATCCCACCAACCAAGATAAGATCAACAAGCAATGCAATACAATGGCTCTCAACACCATATACAATGCCATTGATTCCAAGGTGTTTGAGCAAATCAAGAATTGTGAAAGAGCAAATGAGATATGAAAGAGATTGGAGGAAATATATGAGGGCACACCGGCATTGAAGAGTGCCAAATTGTATATCCTTAAGGATAAATTGACAAGCTTCAAGATGAAGGAAGATGAGAGCATTCTAGAGATATTTCATCATTTGCAAGTGATTGTCAATGATTTGAAGGCATTGGGAGAGAAGATCAAGGATGATGATGTCTCTCATCGGTTCTTGATGTGCCTACCTCCAAGATTTGAGATATTGAGATTACTCATCATAAGAGGAGGATTGAAGGAGATTACCCCTAACTAAGTACTAGGTGATGTCATGACCCAAGAGACGTACCATGTGGAAAGGGAGAGGGATGACAAGGATGACAAGAAGGAAGAAGAAGACAAGAAAAACAAGAGTATAGCATTCAAGGCTAGCTCATCATCATCCAAGAACAAGGGCAAGTCCAAGAAAGAATCAAGTGATGATGATGATCTTAGTGATATTGATAATGAAACTATGGCCCTCTTTGTTCGCAAGATGGGAAAATTCATGAAGAAGAAGGGCTATGGTGCAAGAAAGAGAAGAGATCACACTAAAAGCAAAGAATATGTGAGAAGATGCTATAATTGCAAGAGCCCCAATCACGTTGTAGCAAATTGTCCCTATAATAGTGACAATGATGAGGATGAGAAGAAGAAGCTCAAAAAGGATAAGAAAGAAAAGAAGGAGAAGAGAATGACCTTCCAAAAGAAGAAGAAAGGTGGAGGCTATGTGGTCACATAGGATAGTGATGGCTCTTCGGATAGTGATAGCTCTAGTGATGATGACAAGAAATCTATCAAGAGAACACTAGCAAGTGTCGCCATCAATGATAAGCTCTCCATCTTCGACACTCCATCGACATGTCTCATGGCAAAGCCTACCAAGGTAAAATATGATGTGAGTGATGATGATGAATGTGAAAGTGATACTTGTAGGAATGATAATAATGATGATGATGAGGATGAGGAGTACACCAAGGAAGAACTCTTGGACATGTGTGAGCAAGTGCATGCTTGCAATGAGATGAAGAGAAAGGAGTGCAAAGAATTACGTAAGAAGGTAAAATTTCTTAAGCAATCCTTTGATGAGCTCAATGCCACTCATGAGAGGCTAATGGAAGCCTATGAGAAGCTTGACAAAGCTCACTCTAAGCTTGAAAAGGCTCACTCCTCTCTTATTGAGCAAGTCAAAGTGGAGGAAGCCAAGAAAGAGCAAGTGATTGTATCATGTGATATGGGACTAACTTGTGATCTTATTGATGAATCTTTTTATAAGCCCATTATAGTTACTCCCACTAACTCTTCTTGTAGCACTACCACTTCTACTTCACCTTTGAGTGATGGTCTATCTTGTGATGCCTCACTAATGGTGGAAAATGAGACCCTCAAGAAGGAGATGAATGAGCTCACTCGTGCTTTAGGCAATGCCTATAGTGGAGATGCCTGCTTGCTAAAGTGCTTGGGTAGCCAAAGGTTTTCTCTCAATAAAGAGGAATTAGGCTATACCCCCAAGAAAGATAAGGCAGCCTTTGTCACTCCCAAAGTTAGCTTTATGAAGGGCAATGGTCGGTTTTGCAATAGATGCAAGCAAGTTAGGCATATAGAGCAATATTACAAGATTAACAAGAACAAGCTACCTAATGTATCCTTAATTAAATTTGATTCTTGTTATATGCTTTTTAAGGGTGCCAATGGTGTGAAGGCTAAGTTCATTGGTATACCAATTGTGGGCCCAAAGAAGAAGGTTATTTGGGTACTAAAGACCTTGGTAACTAACCTACAAGGACCCAAGCAAGTTTGGGTACCTAAAAAGAATTGATCTTTTTTTATAGGTCAATTATAAAGACGGAGAAAGGCATTGGGTGCTTGATAGTGGGTGCACACAACACATGACCGGTGATCCAAGAATATTCAATTCAATCAATGAAAATAAGAGCAATGGGATTGATAGTATCACATTTGGTGACAATGGCAAAGGCAAGGTCAAAGGACTTGGTAAGATTGCAATATCCAATGACTTGAGCATTTTCAATGTGCTACTAGTAGAGAGCTTGAACTTCAACCTATTGTCAGTAGCTCAATTATGTGATCTTGGTTTCAAGTACATATTTGGTGTGGATGATGTAGAGATCATAAGTGTAGACAGCTCTAACTTGATATTCAAAGGATTTAGATATGAGAATCTATACTTGGTTGATTTCAATGCTAGAGAAGCTCAATTGTCAACATGTTTGATTACTAAGTCTAGCATTTGAGTTGATGCATATGGACTTGTTTGGACCAACCACATACACTAGCATTGGTGAAAACAAATATGGATTTATAATTGTGGATGATTTCACTAGATACACATGGGTATTCTTTCTAGTGGACAAGAGTGATATATTTGCAATATTCAAATCATTTATCAAGGGCATTCACAATGAATTTGAAACAACCATAAAGAAAGTGAGAAGTGACAATAAAAGTAAATTTAAGAACACTAGAATTGATGAGTTGTGTGATGAATTTGGAATTAGACATCAATTCTTGGTCAAGTACACTCCTCAATCAAATAGCTTAGTTGAAAGGAAGAATAGAACTTTGATTGACGTGGCAAGATCAATGTTGAGTGAGTACAATGTGAGTCATTCATTTTGGGCCGAAGCAATCAACACGGCTTGCTATTATAGTAACCGACTCTATTGTCACCCCATGATGGAGAAGACACCTTATGAGCTATTGAATGGGAGAAAGCCCAACATAGCATACTTTCGGGTCTTTAGTTGTAAATGCTACATATTGAAGAAAGGCACTAGATTGAGCAAGTTTGAAAAGAAATGTGATGAAGGTTTCTTGCTTGGTTACTCCACTACTAGCAAGACTTATAGAGTTTGGAATTTGGCTAGTGGTACTCTTGAGGAGGTTCATGATATGGAATTTGATGAAACAAATGGTTCCCAAGAGGAAGATGATAATCTAGATAATGTAAAAGGCACTCAATTGGTCAATGCAATGAAGAACATGGATATTGGGATATAAGGCCTAGAGAGGTGATTGATGTTGAAGATGACAAGAATCAAGTGCTCTCTAACTCAAATGTGCAAGCTAGTGGTTCTCTTGATCAAGTTCAAGTAAGTATTAGTAATGACAAAGTGCAAGATCAACAACAAGTGGCTAGTTCATCATCTCAACCAAGTGATCAATCAAATGCAAGCAATCAAGTGCAAGTGCTTCAACCATCCAATGTTGTAAGAGATCATCCTTTGGATACTATCATTGGTGATATTTCAAGAGGTGTGCAAACTAGATCAAGATTGGCTTCATTTTGTGAGCATTTCTCATTTATGTCATTCATTGAACCTAAGAAGATAGATAAAGCTTTGAGGGATGTTGATTGGGTCAATGCTATGCATGAAGAGCTAAACAACTTCACAAGAAACCAAGTATAGGAGTTAGTTGAGAGGTCTAAGGATCATAATATGATTGGAACAAAGTGGGTCTTTCAGAACAAGCAAGATCAAGATGGGATAATAATAAGGAACAAAGCAAGATTAGTGGCTCAAGGTTACACTCAAGTTGAAGGTGCCCGGGTTGCAATATTGGAAGCAATTAGAATCTTGTTAGCCAATGCTTGTGCCCACAACATCAAGTTGTACCAAATGGATGTGAAGAGTGCATTTCTCAATGGGTACATCAATGAGCTTGTGTATGTTGAACAACCTTCCGGATTTAAAGATGAAAAGAAGCCCAACCGTGTTTACAAGTTGAGAAAGGATTTGTATGGATTAAAATAAGCACCTAGAGCATGATATGAGAGATTGAGGGATTTCCTACTCTCTAAGGGATTTAAGATAGGAAAGGTTGACACCACTCTCTTCACCAAGAAGCTTGAAAATAACTTATTTGTAATGCAAATCTATGTTGATGATATCATTTTTGGGTCAACAAATTAAGATTTTTGTGAGAAGTTTGGTAAGATGACGGCAAGTGAGTTTGAGATGTCAATGATTGGAGAGCTTAGTTACTTCCTTAGTCTTCAAATCAAGCAAATAAAAAATGGCACATTTGTGAGTCAAGGCAAGTATATTAAGGACATGCTCAAAAAGTTTGGAATGGATAATGCTAAAGCTATTAGTACACCAATGGGGACAAGTGAAAGCTTGGATAGTGATGCTAGTGGCAACATGGTGGATCAAAAGATATATCGGTCTATGATTAGAAGCCTACTCTATGTGACCATATCAAGGCCGGATGTGATGTTTAGTGTATACATGTGTGCTAGATTTCAAGCCTCACTAAGAGAAAGTCATTCGAAAGCAACAAAGAGAATATTGAGGTACTTGAAGCATACACAAAATATTGGATTGTGGTATCTCAAAGGAGCAAGATTTGAGTTGATTGGATATTCGAACTCTGATTATGCGGGATGCAAAGTTGAGAGAAAGAGCACATCGGGCACATGTCAACTATTGGGAAGATCACTTGTATCTTGATAATCAAAGAAGCAAAATAGTGTAGCACTTTCAACCGCCGAAGCGGAGTATATTTCGACCGATAGTTGTTGTGCTCAATTACTTTGGATGAAGGCTACTTTGAGTGACTTTGGAATTAAATTCAAGCAAGTGCCATTGTTATGTGACAATGAGAGTGCCATAAAGCTCACTAACAACCCGGTTCAACATTCAAGAACAAAGCATATTGATGTCCACCATTATTTCATAAGAGATCATCAACAAAAAGGGAATATTTGCATTGAAAGTGTGGGCACCGAAGATCAACTTGCCGATATCTTCACCAAGCCACTTGATGAGAAGAGGTTTTGCAAGCTAAGGAATGAATTGAACATACTTGACTTTTCCAATATGTGTTGATGCACCTCCAATTTTATGACATGCCTCTCCTTCGAGCAATCCAAGGTAAAAGTTGATCGGCATGGCATACATCCTTACTAAGGACATGATTAGTTCATCTAGACATATTTCACATTTGAATAGGCTCATTCATGAAAATCAAATGAATTTGATGCTTGTATGGTACCACTATTACTTGTATGTTTGAAATGATCTAGTGGTAGCATATGACATGTTTATGGGCCTGTAAATCTTGTGTTTGATCTATAAAATAAGCTATAAGTGTTTAACTCAATATGGTATAAGATAACCCTTATTTGGAGGTGTGAAGAAGCTTGTCCTTGGATCAAAACGAGTTAAATAACTTTTGCAAGTAATCTAGATTGAACCAATTTAGGAAAATGATCCTCACTTCACATGGTTTCACCTCAACCTATCTAAAATTTGAGCCCTCTTTTTGTGCTAATTGTTGACAAAGGGGGAGAGAAATGCACAAAGATAGTAAGATAGATAGGAGGAGCAAACAAATGAAATGACATTGTAAGGAGATCAATCAAAATTGCACACAAATAGGGGGAGCAAGTTCATAAACTTGTATGATGCATTTGAATGTGTATTTCATATATTTGCTTGCATGGTACAAGTTCTTAATTTCAATATCCATGCCTATGTGGTGTATGCTAGTTGTAGGTTTGAATGTTGAAATGAAAAACTAGCATGCATAGACTAAAGTAACTAGACATATGTTCATTCTATGGAAACTAGACCCTTGTTTGTAATATTGATCTCATGGGGTATTCTAGTTTTTGTGTATGTCTAATTACTAATGGTGCTAAAGATGGTATATTGGTGCACTCTGATTGGTATCACGCTTCAAAGGTCTATCTCTTATACCTTAGCATCATTTGGTAGAAAATTGACTCCTATATTTCCTATCTAAGCATATGTGCAAGCTACAATCCAAACTCTTAGCACATATATAGGAGGATCAATTGCTACCATTTGGAGTTCATGAAACTTGTCCATATTCTTTTACACATTGTAAATATGCTTGGGCAAGCAATGTGAATTCAATTAAATCTCAATTCATATCTTTGTGTAAGGTTTATTATCAATTATCAAAAAAGGGGAGATTGAAAGCTCTAGTTTGGTTTTGGTTAATTGATGAAATCCTAAGTGCTAACCTAGTTTATCAAAGTGATTATGAGATAGGTAGCACTACTCCAAGTGATGAAGCAATGGTGAAGATCATGATGAAGGTGATGGCATGGTGATGATCAAATGCTTAAACTTGGAAAAGAAGAAAGAGAAAAACAAAAGGCTCAAGGCAAAGGTATAAATAGTAGGAGCCATCTTGTTTCGGTGATCAAGACACTTAGCGAGTGTGATCACATTTAGGTTAGATAGCCGTAGTATTAAGAGGGGTGAAACTCGTATTGAAATGCAGTTATCAAAGTGCCACTAGATGCTCTAACTCATTGTATATGCATTTAGGATCTAGTGGAGTGCTAACACTCTTAAAAATGTTTGTGAAAATAAGCTAACACATGTGCACAAGGTGATACATTTGGTGGTTAGCACATTTGAGCAAGGGTAGGAAACTTCACCGGCGCCCTAGACAGAAAAGTCGAAGGTCACTGTAAGTGACCGGACGCTGGTCTCAGTTGGACCGGCACGTCTGGTCAGTAGCAGCAGTGAGCGTGTTGTCTCGGTCTTCGACCAGACGCTGGCGCTAAAAGTGACCGGACGCTAGCAGGGTACATCTAGTCAGTACTGACTTACGCTGATGTGGGACACATAGAGGAGACATTGAGTAACTGGACGCTAGGTGAGTCCGGTCGAGCATGACCGGACGTGTCCGGTCGTGAAAATTCGCGTTTGGAACCTTACTGGAAACGACCGGACGCTAAGGTCCAGCGTCCGGTCACTTTCTAACTAACGCGTCCAGTCATCACTTGACCGTTGAAATCGAGCGATCGGCGTTAGAAGACAATAACACGTGGTGCACATTGCATGACCGGACGCTGAGGTCCAGTGTTCGGTCGGCCCGTGTTCAGTGCAGTGAGGAGCCCAACGACTCTATTTCGTGGGGGCTTCTATTTAAGCCCCATGACTGGCTCAAGCTCACTCTCTTGGTCATTTGCATTGATATATCAACCTTATGAGCTTAGCCAAAGTCTTCCCACTCATCTCCATCATTGATTCATCATCTTTGTGAGATTGGGAGAGGATCCAAGTGCATTGCTTGAGTGATTGCATCTAGAGGCACTTGGTATTCATGTTTTGCTGCAGATTTCACTTGTTGCTCTTCGTGGTTGCCACCATCTAGACGGCTTGGTGCAGCGGTGGAGTATTGGCATGAGTTGGTGATTGTTCATGGCCATCTTCGGTGATTGTGATGGGATTTGTATCTTCCTCGGTGGAGCACTGAAAGGTAACTCTAGTGGATTGCTTGTGTCATTGAGTTACCTCACTTGTGGGTAGGTTCTTGCGGTGTCCAATCATGTGGACAAGGTTTGTGCAACACCTTTTAGCTGCCGAACCACCAAGTGTTGGTCGACACAACAGGGACGTAGCGTGTTGGCAAGCATGTGAACCTTAGGAGAAAATCGGTTGTCTCTTGCCATTTGGCATTCTCTCGGTGATTGATTTCATATTTATCTTGTGATTGGTTCACCCCTCTACACGGCGGTATAATCACCCTACTCACTCTTATATATTCTTGCAAACTAGTTATGGCAAGCTCTTTAGTGTAATTAGAATTGAGAGCTTGTTTTGTTATTTAAGTTCATCTAGTGGAGCTCTTTAGTATAGCAAGATTGAGAGCTCTTAGTGAGTAGTATCATAGTAAGTTGTGTGTCTAGTAATCATTGCAACTAGAATTATTGGATAGGTGGCTTGCAACCCTCGTAGAGCTATAGCAAGTTTGCATTTCGCTATTTGTCTTACTAATCAAATTGCTCTAGTTGATTTGTAGAATTTTAAATAGGCTATTCATCCCCCTCTAGCCATATTAGGACCTTTCAACCGCGGACGCGGGGCATAGCTTGGTTACACTGTTTTCCCTGTCTAAGTCGGTTAAGGACCGGCCGTTGCATAAGACTCGAGGCAAGTCATAGACTTATTATCCCGAGCACATACTTGGGTATGGGTGCTTGGAAGACTTGTTGCTCTCTTGTCGTGGATCCGACTCTTTTCGGACCGACTGTCTTGGTGGTTTTTGGGTTAGAAGGTCCTTGTACCGCACTGAGTCCGGGACTCGAGGGCGGGGGCTTGGAGTCCCAGTTTGGACGGGGACCTGGACACCTAGGATAGGAGGGTGATGGGTTGGTCCTACTTGTGCCTTGGGTACAAGCGGGACATATGTTTTCGGGGTACCTAGCTGGGGGCATTGATTCACGAATTGCCGGCGTTTCGGTACGACTTGTCTTAACTCTAGCACCATAGTAAGAACTAGAAGATGAAAGATGGAAAAAGGAACTCTGATTGCTTACCACCTGCTTGAAAGTAGCATAGGTGCTTACATAAAATGGTTAGTTAATGAACTAACGCACTGCTAATAAAAATCAAATATAAGGACGCACTTTTAGTAATGCTCCTGTAGATGCAATAAACCCACAAGCTAAATAGCCCTGTATATCCTTGGAGTCTTTTCTTTCCTCCTGTCGGGTAAGTCTTGCTGAGTAGAATTGAGTACTCAGGGTTTTATTCCCCCTGTTATAGGTGACAGGTGGAAGCTAGAGCTGACCTTTGTGTGTGGATTCCTTCTGGTGGGCTCAGAGAGGATTTTCTTTACGCTGCGATCATAGTTTTTATTTATTACTCTCACTAAATGTTTTTATAAATAGAAGTTTTTATAATCTGTTGTCATAGTTCATTTATCAATGTTTCATCATGCTATGAATAGATATTTATTTCCGTTGTAATCCCGATCATATGTTTATATTCCGCTGTTACATTAAATTATTCATAACTCTGATAATATGATTACATTCTGCTGTTATAATAATAAATATTATACTCTGATATTGTATTAAAAGTGATGTAAGAAATGATTAAGAATGATGTAAGCTTTATTCTCTCATTTGTGATCCTGATGAAAAATATGGATTTTCGGGTTCTCCCCTGGGGTGTGCCCGATGGGACCGTGTAATTTAGTGTTCCCCCTTAGGTGCTTAGTGTCTAATGGAAGACGAGCACTCCTAAGAGGCATTAGATTAGGTGGTTCTGCCACACCACAGTCGTGCCGTCGTCCAGTGCTGCCCCCACAGATCTATGATGCCCCGGACAGCCTCCTCACCGGGTTCGGCACCACCATGGCCTGCCGTTGGCTTACAGCTCGGGCATGGCCTGCTCGCCCGCCGTGGACCGAGGCATCGCACCGTCTTCCTGTAGGTCTCCTTCGAGCAAGGATAGGACCAGCCCATGCTTCGCAACATCAACTCCGTTCCTGACTTCCTCCTGCGTGCGTGCTCTGGTTCTTTCCCCTATCAACGCGCGCCCCCAGCGACGGAGGCCCGTGCAGGAGTATTGCATGCGGCTGGCTGCCCTCCGCCTCCCTCTGTCTCCCTCCCACATATTGTCGTTTCCAGGTCTAAATCGTCCCCAACCATGAAGCCAAAATCCATCCTCAGTGAGGGGGTGTTTAGATGCTTCCATTCAAACTTTTGGCATTTAGTGTTTAGATGCATGGCAAAACTTTAGCCATTCCGACACGGCATGCGCCCCAAGACGTTTTTTGCCTAGTTTTGGTCCTCTTGGGTCCCAAATGCCAAAAGTTTTGCAGCCCAAGTTTTGCTGTTTTTGCCTATGGTGTTTAGATCCATTTTGCCAAAAGATGGGATAAAACAACAAAAGTTTTGGATAAAATGGGGAACTAAACAGGCCCTGAATCGATTATAGAAGACCGATGCTTCTGGAACGTGACGACGTTGAATTGCTGTTGAGATGTAGGTTGGATCAAATGGTAACTTTGCCACAACGGATCTGCTTAGGGGTGTTTAGATGCAACAGCCATGCCAAAAGTTTTGGCACCAAATCTTTCGGTGCAAAAATTTTGGCATTCTGACTTTAGGCTTAGGTGTTTAGATCCATAGCAAAACTTTAGCACTATATGAATAGAAGATTGATTTACCCTCATTGTTACCTCCTATTTTCTCTATCTCCTCCCTTCCGGATAAGAGCGGCGGTGTCTTCAACCCCTCCCCAACCCAACGGTGGCCATGTCGGCTTCCCTCCACCACTATGGCGGCCACAGTGGCCCTTTCCTTCCCGACGGCGGCCACGGCGCCCTCATCCACGCCACGAACGGTGGCACGCGGCCACCCCTCCCCAACTGGGGCTGTGCAGCTCCATTCCTTGACCGGCATCGGCGTCCACATCCTGGCCTCCCCACATTGCAGCGCCGCCTTGGCTCGCGTGGATGGGTGTGGCCCGACGGCGGCTCCTACTTCCCGGTGCCGACAACGGCGGCGTGCAGATCTGGTGGTGGATGCTCCTCCTTCCCCACCGGCGATGCCTTCTCCTCCTCCCCCACCTGCGGGGGTAGTGGGTGTCCGAGCGGCGGGGTGGGCAGCTGCAGGGGTAGTGGGCGTCCAGCTCTCCCTCGGGCGAGGCGGAGCGATCCCTCAGGAGTCAGCCGAGGCAGAGCCAACCCTTAGGGATCGGGCGAGATGGGGCCCACGACCGCAGCACCCACCGAGGCGGAGCCAACCCTCAGGGGGTAGACGAGGTAGGGCCCACCGCCTCGGTGGTCGGACAAGGCGGGACCCGATAAGCGATGCAGTCGTACTCTTAATTACGCGGACAAATCAACATTATGGTCATTAGTTTCTATTCTTTGGGTACCCTGCTATTACTCCTCGACGAAACTCCTACTAAAATTATGCATTTGAGAGAATGGTTTCAGTTCTGAGGTCTCGAAGCTACAGAAAACATGACAGTTTCTGCGAGTGCTCTGACCGCGTGTACCGTCGTGATTGTCGTCGCTCTGACCCGCGGGACCCGTGCCGTGTCCTCCCGCGACCCACGCGGCACGGTCTACTTCGTTCGTATGACTGCTGGGCCCCGGGGAGCGTTGTGCCCAGTTGCCAGTGAGTCACAGGCTCCATACCGGGGCCGCGGAAGCGATTCCCCCGTGTTGCAGTGGTACAAAGCGACAGGCGCCTCACGCAGTCACGCTCGCGCCCCTCCTCCCCTTCCCGTTCCCCCCCTCTTCCCATTGCCAAGCAAGAGAGAAACGCACGCGAGCCGCGAGCAGAAAATACAGCAGCGCGGCCGGCACCAGCCATCCCGATCTCGCTATTTTCCCTTCTCCCCCGATGCGATCTCGCCAAACCCTAATCTCCCCGCCCGCCGCCCGGCCGTCGCCGGAGCCCTAGCCCCGAATGCGGCGGCGGTGACGCGTGGCGCGTCACCACCACCAACCACCAACTCAGCGTGCGCGCCCGCCCGCCCGTCCTGCCTTCCGACAGACACCAAGCAGCCAGCCAGCCATGGGCGCCGCCGACAAGTGGCTGCTCCCGCTCGTTTCCGTCTCCTTCGTCTCGCTCCTGCTCTTCCTCTCCGCGCTCTCGGGCTTCTCCGCCTCCTCCGCGCTCTTCGCGCGCCTCCCGCCGCCCTCCTACGTGCGCCGGGGCGCCGCCGCGCCGCCCTCCTTCGCATACCTGCTCGCGGGGGGCCGAGGCGACGGCAGGAAGCTCCTGCGGCTGCTCCTCGCCGTCTACCACCCCAGGAACCGCTACCTGCTCCACCTCTCCGCCGACGCGCCGGCCTCCGAGCGCGCCGAGCTCGCCGCGGCCGTCGCGCGCGCCGCCCCCGCCGTTCGCGCCTTTGGGAACGTCGATGTCGTGGGCAGGCCCACCGCGGGCACCCCAATGGGCTCCTCCGGCCTCGCCGCCACGCTGCGTGCGGCCGCCGCGATGCTCCGGCTCGATGCGGAGTGGGACTGGTTCGTCACGCTCAACGCCGCCGACTACCCCCTTCTCACCCCGGACGGTAAGATTCAAATGCTCGATTTCCATCTGTTAGCGTGATCTGTTTGAGTAGCAGTTTTGTTCCACAGCCGCACAGACTTGTCCGGATCTAAGACAAATCTGAACTCTTTTACTTGGTCGTTGTGAATACCAATGGAGGTTGCTACTTGAAATTGCGTTTGCCGAGCATTTCCGTTCTTGAATTGGAGGCAAAGCATGCTGTACGAACAGATCAGGAAATTGCAAGGGGAGCAACCGCCACTGTTCGGTTGAGCCGTAGCTACAAAAATCAATTTTGTGTTCTCCACAGCATGTTGCTGACTTGTATTAAGTGGCGTTTAATGTTATCTGTCAAGTTGCATAATTGAATGCATAAATATGCCTGAAAGGACCAAAGACCCACTGCGCCACCAGGATTAGGAACTGGCCTGCTGCTGCTGCTGGTACGTTTAGGTGATTTTGGAAGAACTTGCTTGTTTGGAATCCTGTTGGACTGTGGTGCCATAGCCGCCTTAGGTGGAGATATAGTGCAACTACCAGATTGCCATGCTGTCTTCTTCATTCTCTATTTTGGTACCATACCAGCTCAACCACTCCATGACTAATTTGTGCTCTCATCCTTATATGAGGACTCTAATCGTCAGGAACAGGCTATGCAACTCTGGCTGTGGCTTTGTTTGTGTCATCTAGCTGGGATTAACCCTTCATTTTAATGAACAACTAAGAGAGCAACTGATTAACCCTTCAATTTAATGAACAACAAAGAGAGCTTTAACAACAAGCGCACCACTGAATTATCAACACAAGATGCACAATCTGACGCTCTGATTTATGTTGTCCTTTTTCCTCATTTCCTCTGACACTACCTGTATGACATTGCCTTTTTTTTGTTATACATGGTAAGTATTGTAATTTGATCTGTGTTATGTGCTGCTTCCACTATGTCACATATAGTTCATGCCCTTTCTTATTGAAGTGTAATTTTGTTTTTAATAGATACTAGCAAGTTCTAATTTTGCTTTTGGCTTTTGTATTCCGACTGACCCCTCTTAGGGGTTCTTGAGTTTCCTGTTCATGACTCTCTGTTTTCTTTTTGTCCCTTGTGCAGACTTGATTCATGTTTTCTCCTCTGTTCCAAGACACCTCAACTTTATTGATCACACCAGTGACATTGGATGGAAAGAGTATGTTCTATCTGAACATTAGCAATAGTGAATGGTACACAGTGCACTGCTGTTAGTTTCACCAGTATACTGATGTTGTAGGTCTCAGAGAGTGCAACCGATTATAGTAGATGCCGGAGTATACTTGGCTGGGAGGAATCAGTTCTTCCAAGCCACAGAGAAACGGGACACTCCTGATGGTTTCAAATTTTTCACAGGCATTTCTCTTTACTTGCACTTTGTTTTTCACCCGCTTGGTGAAATGGTTTTCTAACACATGCATTCTCTTTCTGTTAGGTTCTCCATGGGTCATTTTAAACAGACGCTTTGTGGAGTATTGTGTCTTTGGTTGGGAGAATCTCCCTAGAACACTCCTCATGTACTTCACAAACGTGATGCTACCTCTAGAGGGGTATTTCCATTCGGTTGCATGCAACTCGGGTTTCCGCAATTTTACAGTGAACAGCGACTTGCGGTATATGGTGTGGGATGATCCACCTCAGATGGAACCCCATTTTCTAAATGTTACACATTATGATGAGCTAGTAGGGAGTGGGGTTCCTTTTGCCCGGAAGTTTAAGGAGAATGAACCCCTGTTGGACAAGATTGATGATAAAGTGCTTCGACGTTGGCGTCACAGACCTGTTCCTGGTGCGTGGTGCACAGGCAGAAGGAGGTGGTTCAGTGATCCTTGCTCCCAGTGGAGCAACGTCAACATTGTAAGACCTGGTTCTCAAGCTGAGAAGTTCCGAACATATATAAACCAGATTCTGGAAGAATCAAAGTCAAGCAACAACTCTTGCAAGCAATAGCAGTAGCATCCAAGCATGAGGCTTCACTTCCCGCGGTTGAAGCGCTGAGCTTGTCTCATTTTGCACAGAGGAGCTCTCCATGTCTCGAGAACTTACTGTCATCTGCTTCAGGAGCAAGCATTTTTGTACCTGTGGTATGAACACACAGCCAAGGTGAGAGATGGGTTTATTCTTTCTGGATTTTTTTTGGTAACTGTCATGGCTTCAAGGGCTTAGTGTACACTAGCATTATTGGAAGCCAAGAGAGCTTACTGTGGGAATACGGAAGCTAATAGACATTGTAATTAGTAGCAATGAGTTGAATGGCCTGTGCCTTTGTTTATAGAACTGATGGAATTGTTGGTGATTCCATACAGAATTGAGAAAATGAAGGAACGGGGGAATGCTATTGATTGGTTGGTCACGGGTTGTTGCTGTTAGCCTGTTATGCACATGTGGTTAATACAATGCTTACTGATTTGTTCCCCCGTGACATGCAGTTATTCTCGTAATCTCATGTGTCCTGTCCTCTTGATATGACATTCTGCGTTTCATCTCATCTGTGCATATGCACTAACAACTTTGGTCTCTTGCAGTGAAGCAGTACCCCCTTAATTGCAGGACTTTAGTGAGCTAATGAATTGTGGATGTGAGCAATGGCAAATCGGCAGTTACCCTTTGTAGGATCTGTTTGCTTTAGGTGTGAATTGTGTGGCTTTCAATGGTATGGTATCCAACTGCAGTGTGGTAGACTAGGCTGTATCCAATCGAAACATGCTAGATTACATGAATTGGAAATGGATGCAGTGCCAGTAGCGTTTGATGCAGCAATGTACATACTATAGTTGCCATAGAATGTGCAAAAGGTTGATGGTACTTATGTGACGTGTTTGACAAAGTAGCAGACGGACCTGACAGAATTCAGGGTACTGTTTGGTTGAGGAATGGAGATGTAAACGCAAAACGATAATCATGTTCATACTGGCAATGGAAACAGAATATATAAGCTAATAATAATGGTTTCTCTGGTACGCTGGCGCCGTCGTCGTCCTCTTGGCGCACCCCTCCGGCACAGCCCGCTACGGCGCAACTTCCAACCGCGTATGCACGCTCGCCAGCGCTTGTCCGCAACCTTCAGCATATGAGTCTCTCGTCATCGACGCGGTTGCCGTTCGCGCCATCTACACGCATCTGCAGCTCGCGTCGGCCGAAGCTGCTGCAGCCGGCAGCCGAAGTAACCCACCGTCGGCCGTCGCAGGCCCGCTCCGCCGAATGTAGAGCCACCGCCATGTTATGTTATGCTAGCAGCGCCGTACCGGGCCGAATGGATGAATCTGAAGCGAGAAGCCCAGCCCAATCCGTGTGAACAAGGAAGCCCAACAGGCGCGTCACCGGACCCGAGCTGAAGCGAGAAGTCCAGCCCAATATGCGTGAACAGGGAAGCCCAAAAGGCAAGTCACCGAACGGACTTACACGTAACTGGGCTGGACGCTCATCCTGTCGGTGCCGGCAGTGGAGACTGGAGAGGAAGGCAGTTGTGCGCACGAGCAAAGGTATTTTTGTTTGGTGGAAGGGAAGAGTGATGCGTTTCTGACTGAAGGGTCAACACTGCATTACATTACATGGATCGATTTCCATGCCAATCGAAACAAACACAAGTAACACATTCTGTCACCAACATAACAAACACCAAGTACTGAGTACCACAGGCCCGGCAGCTTATTACCTTAGGTGAATAACAAACGCTACATATCTAAAAAAAAATGGAATCACTTACCATTTGAAAGAAAAAGAGTAGATATTAAGCGGGTACTCGGGGCACCATTTCAAGTCTGTCTGGAATGCAAAAGTTGGATGCGGATGTAATCGGAAAATAGTCTAGGTTCTTGCGAAAAAAAGGATAAAATGAACCACTGCTTTAAATGGGGACTTCATTTCAGCTCGATGAACACGCGGATGCCCTCGGGAGAGTCCCAGGTCTCGTTGGGGACGAACAGGAACGGGCTCGCTTCGTACGGCTCCGCCAGCCGCTCAGCGTCCAGGGTCTCACCGGACAGCGAAAGGACGCCAGCCTTGCCGACCACCTCGATCCTGTGCTTGAAATCCTGCTCGTCCACAGACTCATCCACGAGGTGCACCACCGACAGCGCGCGCCCCAACTCCTTGTATTGTCCGACGACAACCAGGAACTCCGCGCCGCCGCCGCCGTCGCCGTCGCTGTCGCTGAGCCTCACCACGCGGGCCTGCTCGTGCGCGCGCATCCTCAGCGGCCTGAGGCAGCGCGGCGAGACGACCGTGCGGACCACACCGGGGTGGTCTTGCCGGACGTGCTCGCGCAGGGGCTTGCCGACGTAGCCCGCGCAACCAGAGATGGGGCAGTGGCGCGGGGCGTGGACGCACAATGCCTTGTGGGCTAGCTCCGACGTGTAGGGGATCATCTCGGCGCACCCGTGCTGCCGGAACGGGCATGGCACGTGCAGGCCGCCCAGGATGTGCTCCATGGCGCGGCAGCGGGTGGCCTTCTCTGGCTCACGGCACATGAGGCATTCGACCTCGTCATCCTGATACCCGGTGCAGCACCTTGAGCATGAGACGTGGCCTTTCGTGCACTGCATGAAAACCAAAAAGAGAAAATGGAAGTGAAACAACAGGGGTTTTACCAGTTGGAGCAAATTTGAGGAGGTACACTTGCCTTATGGTGTACAAACATTTGTCATGATAAAGAGTGCATATATCATGAAATTTTATTAAACCTACTATTTTTGCATTTTTAGAGGTGTATTTGCATCTCCTAACAACAACATAGCTTCACCCTAGTTTTACTAGACTTTCGACACCAAACAATTCATGTGGATTGTCTAACTTGGAATTATGACCACAAATATGTATTTTAAACCTTTCTTTTGCGAAGAAATGGTCCCTTTCATGATGATCAATTTGTTTATTCTCAATCAGTGGTACATAGAAATTAAGACAATGCAAATAGATACAACACCAAGGCTCCTCTTCTTCCTCCACCCACACTCGACACCAACTCTGACTCTCATCCTCGCCGCCTCCTTCTCCCCACCTAGCTCTGGTGGCTCCCCGGCCGCCAACCACAACGGCCCGGTCCTAAAACCATTGGATGTCCCTCCTGGTTGTCTTCTTCATCTCCGCTCGAGCTCCCCCGCCGCCAACGCCTCCCGCCCGGCTCCGGTGGCACCCCGCCACCTCTGACTACCGTCACGGTAACTTGGTGGAGGTCGTCTGGCTATCTCTATCGTGCCCCCATGCTTACCCCGCCGAACCGCCTTCCCCAACTGCACGACCGGCGGCGCCTCACCCCATTGTGCCCCTACACCCGCCGGATCCAGGTAAGCCCCTGCACCCTAACCCTAACCCTAACCTTGCCAAAGTTAGGGAAGAAGACCATGTGACATTCTTGAATTGGGTAGAAAAGTTCGAGTGAAAAAGAGACCTTAAATCACTCGGGTGATGTTTAGCTTTACTCTAAATAAATCAGGAACTTTCAAACACGGTAATACTGAAGCATTGGACATGAGAGATTGATTCTGCACATCCATACCTGGAAAATGGGCGGCGTCAATGGACCGAAGCATACACAACACTTCAGCAGGTTGGCATTGATGGCGACGGTGATCTTCGCCCCCGCTTGGTGTTGGCTTGTCTCAGCCTGCAGCCTAGGGCCTTTTGTCGCGGCGCGTGGCGGGGGCACCTGCTGCCTTGGCCTCTTCCCACCCATCTGCGGGCCTCTTTGCATCAGCAATCAGTACAGCGACTAGTGCTACAGTTTGCGAATTAGGTAAAACAATGGAGCAAGATCTTAATCAGTGTGGACTGTGGACTAATCGAAACTCTGATTTAATAGCCACCGAAAATCATCTTAGAAACCGCATGGATTCTCACGACACGATTGGCGTAATAGATCAGGTCCAAACAAGTAACCAAGATAACTATCTTTCATCGCTCGTGTGCTTGTAAATTGCAGGTCGACATGCAATATTTTCCGATCCTCCAAGTCCCAAAACAATCAGTGCAGATGAGAAAACTATAAGCAGCTCTTGGATCTGCCCTCACTCCCTCTCTGAACCGTAGGTCCTGGATCTCTTTCGAAGGATTTCGAGGAACCTCCACGAATCCATAGTCTCCATACGCCAGAATTGGCAGTGCAAGGTTGCAGGAACGGGGATTGAAACATGCAAGAAAAAAAAAAACTCTATATGCATGCAGCGGTGACGAGATGACTCACCTTGCTCATCCTCTTGAAAACGGAGGCGACCGCAAACGCCCCGTGGCCTGTCCGGCTTCTGTTGATGGAAAGCGCGCGTTGTGCTGCTCTCTCCTTGGGTGAGATCATTGGACTGCAAGACGAAGGATTGAAAGAGATTATGTCTTGGTTGGAAAGTGGAAATGGAAGAAGAGAGCGGCCATGGCTGCTGGACTTATTAGTGCAATCAGTTGATTGGCTTGCACCGTTCGCGAGGGCTCACTCTCTAAATTTCTCGTACGCAAGCTGAATTGAAAATCTTTACGTAAGATTTAATCTCTATTTCTATCTTTATCTCTATCCCTATCTCTTATATATAACTAAGAAGTGACAAATGTTCAGATCTAGTATCTGGCAAACGACTACAGCTAAAAAGTGGTAAATATTTAGGCCTACCGGAAGTACCAAACGACTAAGAGCTACGGTCGCATCTCCGGCTCTCCCAGTGTTCTCTCCCTCGTAGTCTCCTCCGGTTTGCATGCATGGTAGGCCCGCTTGTCTCCAGCCGAACAAAATAAAATGCAAATATTGATTTGCATGCATGATCTAAAAGGTAACTAACAGCTTGATTGCAAGCATGACATGCCGGCCAAAATCACCCCTAGTGATCCGCAACTTCCTGCGATATATTTTTGTTTGACCTGGCCAAATTTTGTAATCCATCAAACGTGACTTCCCATCTATTTTAGCATCTCTCTTTTTTTTTTTCACTCCCCTCCTTGTATTAGGGGAGCCCAGCCAAACCATATTCTCTTTTTATTTCCTCCCCACATCGAAACACCATCGTTAAACCTCCAAGATGACTATTACATACCGTCCAGACATGGTGCCTTTTGCAAACCATCCTAAGTGCAAAAGTGCCATTCCAACTTTGGTCTTGTTGGATGTACATGTATTTAATCTCAATCCACATGTATTGAAGTAGATTGGAGTAAAATTAAACTAAGTTCTATGCTAATCCACTCCAACATATATGGATGGAAGGGGATACATGCGCATCCAAATAAGGCCTTAGAGATTAAAACACACAACGTACAGTTGTAAATAACAATCCTTAATTATATGATTGCAAGGAAACGCTTAAGCTTGAATAAGTCACCTGTAAGTAGTATTAAACCATATCACTGTAGCATCTGCAAAGTATTGAGAACTTCACTGACAGTTATATTTATATTAGTGCTCCTCGAGTGTAATCTAAAATTGTTTTGAACACAAAATCATGGATTTCAATCAATCAACTAAGAAATTTTAAGACAGGTTTAGGGCGTGTTTAGTTCGTTACCAAACTGTGCGACACTCCGCCACAACTTTGACGTCACAATTTTGCATGCGTTTGTTTCGTGGCCAGAGTTAAGTCGCCGCCAGAATGCGTCAAAGGGTGCGTAAGTCAGTTTTCACGCCAAACCACGCCGAATCTGTGGCGAGCTATTTGTTCGCAAAACTTTTGGTGTCGCCATAACTTCGGTGCGGCATATGCATAGGCGGCGTATGCATAGGCGGCGTCCAAATAGGCCCTTAACTTGCAAAGTTTCAATCAATCAACTTGCAAGAAATTCTGAAGCAGCTATAGCCCTAAGAAACTACACAAAGTTTAAGATTGAGGCTGATGTGATGCCCTCATGCAACCCCCTTCGACACTGGCACCATGTCAGACTAAATTATTGAAGTTAGATGCTCTGAGCAGATCAAAACTTTAAGTTGGATGCTCTGAGCAGATCAAAACTTAAGCAACGTGCATGTATTCTAGTAAAAACAAACGCCATCTAATAAGGACATTGTTTAAAACGTGACCTGTCATGACATCTGGAAGCGCGTGACTCGGACCCCCCTCATCTACCTCGCCCCTCCCTTCCTCCCCCCACCGCCTCGGCCAGCGGCAGCCTCCTCGCTGGCCGCGCCGCCCACCACCCATGCCCGCCGTTCCACCCTGCCCTTCCCTAACTTAACGGAAGATCACCGGCGCCATCCCTCGTCCTCGCCGCACCCCCGCCCCTCCCCCCCCACCACCGGTGGCCGGCGGTGAGCCGCCTCGCCGCGCCACCTGCAACCCTCCCCCGCCCCTCGACCCCGCCTACCCTAACCACAACACCTCGCCGTCGACCACCGCCGCGACGCTCACCCCGCCAACCCTGCCCAACCGGTTGTCCCCCGCTACCCGCTCGGCGGCGTCCCCGCCGCCTCTCTGCCATCCTTTCAACCCGCCGCCACCCGCATGTCACGGTCGCCTCCCCCTGAACCCCCCTTCTAGAGCCACCGAAGATGGAAACCCTAACCTCGCTGTCGCCGAAACCCTAGCCACCATCGTCTTTTTCTTCTTTTTCGGCACGGGCGCGGGCGTGGGTATGGCCTCCTCCTCCTTCCTCTCTGGCGTGGGCACAACCTCCTTCTTCCTCTCCGTCGGGTACGGGCGCACGGGTCACGTGCTCGCTGAGCCATCGTGTAATAAACTTTGCCTAATAAGAACCCTAGTTCTCACCTCCAAAAAAAAATCGCCACATCTAATAATTCTCTAAATCTCTCTAAATCCCTAACCTTATACAAACAGATCAAACACACCCGTGCAGGGGGAGCAAAGGCAAGTGGGGAAGCACCTGGTCGGCTGGTCGGAGCCCTCCAGCGAGAAGACGTCGAGCTCGGCGGCGTTGAGGACGAGGAACTGGTCGGGCGCGGCGGCGTCTAAGACACCGCCACCGAGCCGGCGATTTGCGACTCTGATCTGGATGATTTCGGGGAGAAGCACGCGATGGTCGGGGCCGGGCTAGCTTATTAGC